>NW_028318647.1:515000-684290 GCF_062004578.1 Staurois parvus | reverse complement strand
TCATGGCTAACATACCAAAGTTTTTCTATGGGGTGCCAAGTAAAGAGGACTCTAGATGATTAGATTTTACGGTATAGCAATCAAAATATTATACTCAAATACTGTTTATTCTCTACATATTACTCAAAGTCTTGAAGACCCTCTGATAGGACTTGTCCTCGGTGTCCTGTCTTATGTTATATCCTGTTAAGTTTTCTTTATTGTCATCTAAATTACCAAGAGATGCCATATTCTGTGACACATTGAAAAACCCATTGGGCATTGAGCTTGTGGAAGCTACTGTAGATAGATCATTCAGGATAGAATCCGTTGATTCAGAAATGTGTAAGATGTTGGTCATTGAGCCTTCAGTCTTGTTTTCACAAGATAACGAATTATACGCTGGTTTTGGAGGTGTCTCGAAGGTGAACCCATTGGGCGTTGAGCTTGAGGTTGGGCCAAGAGACGCCACGCTTGCCAAATTCTGCGACACGTTGAATAACCCATTGGCCATTGAGCCGGTGGAGGCTACTTTAGGTAAATCTTTAAGTATAGAATCCGCCGTTTCAGACATGTGTAAGATGTTGATCATTGAGCTTGCAGTCTTGTTTTCACTGGATAACACATTCTGTGCTGGTGTTGGACGTGTCTTGAAGATGAGCCCATTGGGCGGTGAGCTTGTGGTTGGACTAGCAGGCATGGCATTTATGTCAAGCTGTTTGGCACTGCAAAATGGGGCATAGTACTCAGTAACGTCCTCAAACCGCTCACAGTCTACCTTGTAATATTTCTTCTTCGTCTGCAGGATATTGTTAAACCTGAAACCCCAGAGGATTTCCACTGGCAGGTAGGATGTTCGAGACTGGTGGGATGTTCCAGTGGAGTCACCCGTGTATATGAAAGTCACTAAGATCTCAAACCTATCTGCAGCCAAGGCTTTACGATCTAGAGCATACAGAGGACTGTCTTGGTCAATCACATGGACTACGGTGACTGGTGTAACCAATATTATTTGCTCATTCACCAGTTTTAGATCTTTGTATTCCATGGTGATCCCCATCTCATGAACTTGATGATAACGCAGAAGCTGAGCTCGCACGTTTCCTTCAACCACATGGTTCGATCGAAAGTCGCCAATACGCCACATGAGGCACAGTCTGCCGTCCCGTATCCCTACAAGGGCACAGTAACTAAAACGTATAGTCTGTGCTCTTTTCCGGGCAGTGGCCATCTTGGCCATCGCTGCCCCAATAATAAAAGTGTCAATGATGCAGCTTAATACTGACTGGATGGTTACCAATATAATCGCCACAGGGCACTCCTCTGTTACACAGCGGCTTCCATAACCGATGGTTGTTTGTGTCTCCAAGGAAAATAAAAATGCCCCCGCGAATGTGCGCACGTTGTCAACGCAGGGAGCTATGTCCATGTTACTCAGATCTCCATGCTGAAGAGCTATGATCCAAAAGATAAAGCCAAACAACAGCCAGGACAGAATGTACGACAAGGTGAAGATGACAAGCATGTGACGCCACTTCATATCGACCAGAGTGGTAAAGATGTCAACCACGTAGCTTTCCCACTCCCCAAGGATGCTCTTGAAGTAGACGTTGCAGCTACCATCCTTCTGCACAAAGCGGGTCTGGAAGGACCGTTTCCATACGCTGTGTTGTTGCCAGGTGTTCTCTTTAAAGGTTGCCCGCCTCCAGGTATCAATGTTTTGGCTCATCTTGACGTTGAAGGTCAAAATTCCGCCAAAATCAATCTCTATTCATTTAATACCTATAAAGAAGAGAGATGCATTGTTATTATTTAACAGTAGTAGGCAGAAATGGGTGTATATCATGTTGACCAAGTCCTAAATCCCTACATGTTGACCTTATAAAGGAACCTTGATGACTGGGAGCCTGGACTTCCAATGACCCTCTTTTATGTGAGTAATCAACCATCAGGATCACCGATAGCAGGCAAAGGCCTTGGATCAATACTATGGGTAATGAATATTTAGCAGATTGCAATGGAATTGTACAGTTCAACTACAGCTACCTCTATTAAAATCCATTTTTTTATATTTACAATTTATTTTTTATATATTTTTTTTGTTATATATACTGTATATATATTCTTTATACATTTAATGTTTTTTTTTTAAATATTTGCATAAATTTTATTCATTCACACACATATACAGTATATATATATATATATATACACATATTAAATAGAGAAAAAATAATAAAATACATACATTTAAAAAAACCTAAAGAACATATAAATATATACTGTATATATCATCAATATACATTTTATATCATATTATTTTTAATATTCATATAAATTTCATTCATTTACATATACATATATATATACATACATACATACACACACATACAATTTCTATAACTATCAAATACAAAAACTATATAAATGTATATATATATATATATATATATACACACACATATACTCACACACATACATACATACACACACACACACATACATACACATGTATGTATGTATGTATGTATGTATGTATGTACGTACGTACATGTGTGTGTTATATATATATATATATATATTTCTTTAGGTTTTTCTTTTGTTAAAGTATGTATTTTATTCATTTTTTCTCTATTTAAAATGTATATATATATATATATATATATATATATATATATATATATATATATATACACACATACACACATACACACACACACACACACACACACACACACATATATATATATACACACACACACATTTTAAATAGAGAAAAAATGAATAAAATGCATACTTTAAAAAAAGAAAAACCTAAAGAAAGAAAGAAATATATATATATACACACACACACACACTGATTTATGTTTTTAAAATAAATATTTATACATTCTATAATTTTTTTATATCTATAATTTTTATTTATATACACATGTTTATGTGTATAATTTTAATATATATATATTATATATATATATATATATATATATATATATATATAAATAATTTTTGCAGTGGCAACCACTGGATTGTATATATGACATTTTTATTTGTTTTCTTACATTTTTAGATATTTATATATTTTATTAATTTTTTTAGATTTAAAATGTGTATTTTGACAAGAAAATGGAAAAAATATTGCATATTAAGCTAGCAGGTAATGCTTTTTTTTCTCCTCACATGGTATCCATAGCCTCCTGTACAAAATTATTGTGATGAGGTTTACAGACCTCAATAGCTCAAGCTGAATTTTTTACACACACACGAATGGATCATAACAATGACTCCTTTTTTTTGGACAGCTTCCTATGAAGTTTCGATCAGACAGAGCTTGCCTTGACATTAGCAGCGTTTTCTCTGGTCTCTCTTTCGATAACCCGCACTTCCCAATCATGTATTAAATGTTAAACTGGCAGCACAGTGGCTAAATTGTTAGCACTTCCACCTGGCAGTACTCGGGTCGTCGGTTCAAATCCCAACCACAGCACCACCTGCCTGGAGTTTGCATGTTCTCCCTGTGCCTGCGTGGGTTTCCTCCAGGTACTCTGGTTTCCTCCTACACTCCAAAGACATGCTGGTAGGTGACTTGGCTCCTGTCTAAATTGTCCCTAGTATGTGTATGTATGAATGTGAGTTAGGGGCCATCGATTGACCGCTCCTCAGGGGCGGGGACTGATGGGAATGTACAATATATATGTAAAGCACGGTGTAAATTGACGGCGATATATAAGTACCTGAAATAAATAAATTGTAATTAAATATTACACCTATAATGGAAACAAATACAAATAAAGGATTTAAACTGTTTAAGAATGAATTAAAATTGTTACAAAACCACAACCATTTTCTGGGGTTAAAGTGTGAATGTGCTGCTGGAGGCGATCGGTGGGCGGTACACATTGGAGAGCAGGGGCGGACTGACCATTGGAAACTCAGGCACTGCCCGAGGGCCCGGGGTCAGTAGGGGGCCCCATGAGATGCCCCTGGTACCTTTTTCATAGGCTTTTTTGAGTTTGGGCAAGGACACAAGGGCCCCATGATCCCCTATTGCCCGGGGGCCCCATGAGTTGTCAGTCTGCCCCTGTCGGAGGGATTAGCGCGGCGTTGCTCCGACGGTCTTTTCACGTAAAGGACTGAAGTAGTCCATTCATATATTTATTTTCCCGCGAAGCGCTTACAACCGACACGCAGAAAACAAATCCGGAAAGACGGGGGGGGGGGGGGATGTGAAATGGAAAACATGTTGGTCCCTCTAATTGTTTTCATGTTGACTGGTTGAAGCGAAGTTTATTTAGAAAGAACCGCAAACATCGGGGAATAAATCGGCTTAAATCACACGCTACTGGTTGGCTGCCGCCGATTACCGAGAGGGGAGGGGCTTCTGTGTTTTGCGGCAGCCTTAAAGGGGAACTCCACACTATTTGGGTGCAGATTCTTACTTGCAATTCCTTTTCTTTTCATAAATTGATTTTTATTCGCTTGCAATGTTCTTCTGAATGTGCTAGAAAATGGGATTACTCCAGCAAGAGTCAGTTCTATAGCCCCGCCCCCTCATTCCATACATCATAGCCCTCCCCTCTGGAATTATTTAATCGCTGTCTTGGCTGGCCCAGCTCCTCCACCCCTTCCCTCCCTATATAACCTTTAATGCAGCTGCCAGGAGAAGAGCAAAGGGGAAGCTGCCGGCCCTCTGAATGCAGTCAGTGAGCTATGTCATTGCCATTCACTACCAATGCAGAGGGGTGGGGTGATAACATTTCACTGGTAGTGACCCTCAATGTGGTGGGGGGGTACTAGTATGGACACAAGTGCTGGACGTCCTCCAGCCAGGAAATGAGGCGGAGCTCTATCTGACTGGCTGCAGCTTTAAGGCAGATTGTGAGAAGCTCCCAGTGTGCAAAGATATCAGAGGAAGAAGCTTCAGTCCAGGGGAGGAGCCGGTACACCTGTGCAAGACTGAAGGGGAGGAGCCGGTACACCTGTGCAAGACTGAAGGGAAGGAGCCGGTACACCTGTGCAAGACTGAAGGGGAGGAGCCGGTACACCTGTGCAAGACTGAAGGGGAGGAGCAGGTACACCTGTGCAAGACTGAAGGGGAGGAACCGCTACACCTGTGCGAGACTGAAGGGGAGGAGCCGCTACACCTGTGCGAGACAGAAGGGGAGGAGCCGGTACACCTGTGCAAGACTGAAGGGGAGGAGCCGGTACACCTGTGCGAGACTGAAGGGGAGGAGCCGGTATACCTCTGCGAGACTGAAGGGGAGGAGCCGCTACATCTGTGCGAGACTGAAGGGGAGGAGCCAGTACACCTGTGCAAGACTGAAGGGGAGGAGCCGGTACACCTGTGCAAGACTGAAGGGGAGGAGCCGGTACACCTGTGCAAGACTGAAGAGGAGGAGCAGGTACACCTGTGCGAGACTGAAGGGGAGGAGCCGGTACACCTGTGCGAGACTGAAGGGGAGGAACCGCTACACCTGTGCAAGACTGAAGGGGAGGAGCCGGTACACCTGTGCAAGACTGAAGGGGAGGAGCCGGTACACCTGTGCAAGACTGAAGGGGAGGAGCAGGTACACCTGTGCGAGACTGAAGGGGAGGAGCCGGTACACCTCTGCGAGACTGAAGGGGAGGAACCGCTACACCTGTGCGAGACTGAAGGGGAGGAGCCGCTACACCTGTGCGAGACAGAAGGGGAGGAGCCGGTACACCTGTGCAAGACTGAAGGGGAGGAGCCGGTACACCTGTGCGAGACTGAAGGGGAGGAGCCGGTATACCTCTGCGAGACTGAAGGGGAGGAGCCGCTACACCTGTGCGAGACTGAAGGGGAGGAGCCAGTACACCTGTGCGAGACTGAAGGGGAGGAGCCGGTACACCTGTGCGAGACTGAAGGGGAGGAGCCGGTACACCTGTGCGAGACTGAAGGGGAGGAGCCGGTACACCTGTGCTAGACTGAAGAGGAGGAGCCGGTACACCTGTGCGAGACTGAAGGGGAGGAGCCGGTACACCTGTGCAAGACTGAAGGGGAGGAGATGGTACACCTGTGCAAGACAGAAGGGGAGGAGCCGATACACCTGTGCAAGACTGAAGGGGAGGAGCCGGTATACCTCTGCGAGACTGAAGGGGAGGAGCCGCTACACCTGTGCGAGACTGAAGGGGAGGAGCCAGTACACCTGTGCGAGACTGAAGGGGAGGAGCCGGATACACCTGTGCGAGACTGAAGGGGAGGAGCCGGTACACCTGTGCGAGACTGAAGGGGAGGAGCTGGTACACCTGTGCAAGACTGAAGAGGAGGAGCCGGTACACGTGTGCGAGACTGAAGGGGAGGAGCCGGTACACCTGTGCGAGACTGAAGGGGAGGAGCCGGTACACCTGTGCAAGACTGAAGGGGAGGAGATGGTACACCTGTGCAAGACAGAAGGGGAGGAGCCGATACACCTGTGCAAGACTGAAGGGGAGGAGCCCGTACACCTGTGCAAGACTAAAGGGGAGGAGATGGTACACCTGTTCAAGAATGAAGGGGAGGGGCCAGAACCCCTGTGCAAGACTGAAGGGGAGGAGCTGGTACACCTGTGCGAGACTGAAGGGGAGGAGCCGTTACACCTGTGCAAGACTGAAGGGGAGGAGCCGGTACACCTCTGCGAGACTGAAGGGGAGGAGCCGCTACACCTGTGCAAGACTGAAGGGGAGGAGTCGCTACACCTGTGCAAGACTGAAGGGGAGGAGCCGGTACACCTGTGCAAGACTGAAGGGGAGGAGCCGGTACACCTCTGCGAGACTGAAGGGGAGGAGCCGGTACACCTCTGCGAGACTGAAGGGGAGGGGCCGTTACACCTGTGCAAGACTGAAGGGGAGGAGCCGCTACACCTGTGCAAGACTGAAGGGGAGGAGTCGCTACACCTGTGCAAGACTGACGGGGAGGAGTCGCTACACCTGTGCAAGACTGACGGGGGCGCCGGAGGGAGGATTTGAAATGCAGCCAATTTCCTGCACAGAAGTTCTCCTGCTGACACAGGGGGGCGGAGATGAAGAATGAACAGGGAACATTTCTCTCAATGACATCACTGCGAATCTGCAGCTGTACGGCTCAGCCGGGGGGGGGGGGGGGGGGGGGGTGACACCCAATATAGTAACCAATTATCCCTCCATACAGACAGCGATGTTGTCACCAGGAGATGCTGAGAGATGTTTTCTGGGTGAATTCGGGGAGCGCAGCAGCTGGATTATCATTTCTCTTTGTAATTCTTTATGTCGGATTTCAAAAGAATTTGAATATTAAAGAAGTTCACATTCTGTGCGCAGCTCTATGAAGGAAGACACCCCCCCCCCCCCCGATCGGCAGCCACCTACATAAATACTTACCTTCGGCTCTTTAGTCCTCCCAGGTATTTATTTCCTGTCCCAGAGATCACAGGACTCCCCCTGACAACTCCGCCATCTGATCGTCTCTCCAGAAGGACAGCACCATCCCTGTTCAGGCATCATCCAGGGTCACCATCTACTTCCAGGACTGAGATGTTGGTTCAGAGATGACACAATCATGTGAATCCTGGTGCCTGTGCAGTTCTTAGCTGTGTTCACAAATGTCTGACACAGATCAGCCCCTGACGGACACAGCCTCTCACCTTGTGACTTGCTAAAAAGATATAATGTACAGCCTGATCACTGGGGGAGGGGAGACTGAGGAAATGACTCCTCCTACTTCTACAAAGTTACAATGTACAGCCTGATCACTGGGGGAGGGGAGACTGAGGAAAAGCCTCCTCCTCCTTCTACAAAGTTACAATGTACAGTCTGATAACTGGGGGAGGGGAGACTGAGGAAATGCCTCCTCCTCCTTCTACAAAGTTACAATGTACAGTCCGATCACTGGGGGAGGGGAGACTGAGGAAATGCCTCCTCCTCCTTCTACAAAGTTACAATGTACAGTCTGATAACTGGGGGAGGGGAGACTGAGGAAATGCCTCCTCCTCCTTCTACAAAGTTACAATGTACAGTCCGATCACTGGGGGAGGGGAGACTGAGGAAATGCCTCCTCCTCCTTCTACAAAGTTACAATGTACAGTCTGATCCCTGGGGGAGGGGAGACTGAGGTGCATTCATTGGCAGCTGCACATGGATAAGTCCCATCCGGCGGGTGCAGCGAGTGGCGGATTGCGGGAAGGTCGGCCCTCCCAGACACAACAATAACATCAGATGAATTCCGAACCTCAATAAAGTGAAATATGACAACAGAAGAATTTCCGTTTCTGAGACATAAATCGCACGCCGCGGCCGCCTTTTCGCACAAACTCTGAAGTCACGCAGCCGGATAATCGTAGAGGAACAAACGCCGCGACATTTCATTCTGCAAAGTGAAAGCAGATGCCGATCAGAAAACAAAATCGCAGAGGAACCGCCCAAGCTTGACGCTTTAATAACCAACAGAAATATCTCGCCAAATATTCGGCTCTTTTTTTTTTTTACGCCAGATCTGCAGAGATTCCGCTGACTTTGCATGGAATGGCGGGAATTTCAAATCACAGGAAAATGGGTAGAATGAATGTACCTGCTGAAGGGTTTGTATTTCTGTCCATCCAGTCATGAGATCCACACAGCTCTGCCACACAGCACAGCCCCATGTGGCTGGGGAGGGAACTTGATTGTGTTCTGCTACAGTTTCACTTTCACTTACAGGTCTGCTTCCTTACAAGTACACACTATAGAGGGATTTGCTTTGTTCCTATTTCATGATACAGTAGTCTGAACTCTCCACTATCTTTAAGAACCTAAGTCCTCAGCATTTGACAACCCTTCTGGGACTTCCCACCCATCTTCAAGAACCTATATCCTCCGCATTTGACACCCTCCTCGGATTTCCCACCCATCTTCAAGAACCTTCAAGAACCTAAGTTCTCAGCATTTGACACCCTTCTGGGACTTCCCACCCATCTTCAAGAACCTACATCCTCCGCATTTGACACCCTCCTGGGATTTCCCACCCATCTTCAAGAACCTAAGTCCTCAGCATTTGGCACCCTCCTGGGATTTCCCACCCATCTTCAAGAACCTTCAAGAACCTACATCCTCCGCATTTGACACCCTCCTGGGATTTCCCACCCATCTTCAAGAACCTAAGTCCTCAGCATTTGGCACCCTCCTGGGATTTCCCACCCATCTTCAAGAACCTTCAAGAACCTACATCCTCCGCATTTGACACCCTCCTGGGATTTCCCACCCATCTTCAAGAACCTACATCCTCCGCATTTGACACCCTCCTGGGATTTCCCACCCATCTTCAAGAACCTACATCCTCCGCATTTGACACCCTCCTGGGATTTCCCACCCATCTTCAAGAACCTACATCCTCCGCATTTGACACCCTCCTGGGATTTCCCACCCATCTTCAAGAACCTAAGTCCTCAACATTTGGCACCCTCCTGGGATTTCCCACCCATCTTCAAGAACCTACATCCTCCGCATTTGACACCCTCCTGGGATTTCCCACCCATCTTCAAGAACCTACATCCTCCGCATTTGACACCCTCCTGGGATTTCCCACCCATCTTCAAGAACCTAAGTCCTCAACATTTGGCACCCTCCTGGGATTTCCCACCCATCTCCAAGAACCTACATCCTCTGCATTTGACACCCTCCTGGGATTTCCCACCCATCTTCAAGAACCTTCAAGAACCCAAATCTTCAGCATTTGACACCCTCCTGGGACTTCCCACCCATCTTCAAGAACCACCCATCTTCAAGAACCTAAGTCTTCAGCATTTGACACCCTCCTGGGACTTCCCACCCATCCTGGGACTCCCCCTCCCCTACCCACTGCACATCATGTCTTTCCCCACCAGCCTCTAAGACACAACAGTGATGCTGGGTCAGGCGGGAGGATCCATTTCGTGCAGCAGGGGGCACTCCTGGAGGTATCAAACATGAAAGACCCTGTTGGAGGACTTGAGGGTGCTTGAAGACGGGAGGGACAAACATTCACAGTCTTCTACTGCAGGCTGAAGTTCTTTTTCTTTTTTTCGACGGTTCCTCATCCACGGTGAGGGAAGGCCAGCAAGTACAAATGTGAAAGTCGTTATTATTACCTTCAGGTAAACGCTACCGAATGACCCGACACGATTCACTCCCACTATAAATACTCCGCCTTTCCCTTTTGGGCCATCAACACGAAGCAAACAGGAGCCCTGAAAGCAGCGGTTGTCTGTAGACCCCAAACAGAACGTTCTTCCAATATCCACCAAGAAGCCTTTCAAGTCCATTGTGTATTCCGCGGCGGGACGAGCCGTTCCTGACTAATTATATTTTTACAAGCATGTGTATTTTTTTTTAGCCAGCAATGGGTTAGAACAAAGAGAAAACTTTACACGGTCCAGGAAAGTTTGCCAATCAAACTCCTCGCTACTGTATAATCAGAGACTCACAGACTGCGGGGCAAGGTATCGGATCGGGAAATGTTTGGACAAGAAATCGCAGAGCATTCCAAAGGTTTCTTGGATCTCCTCGCCTTAGGCTAGTCTTTTCCTAATCATCCATCACAGGACACAGGATTAGTCTTAGGTGATTGGGTTATACGGCCACCATCAGGCTATTTGGATGCTGGCAACCAAAGTTGTAAAGACAGCAATGTATAACTCCTCCCACTAGTTGGTTGCTAGTGTCCTTGGGTGATGGACATCTTCTGCCTTCTTTGAGGCCATGAGATTCAAAAGATTGCCACCTATGCAGACCCCTGCAGCAAGGATGGGATTATAACGGGGGGGGGGGTTCCACAACTTTCACATTCCTCATCCTAAATCTTGGACAATCAACATCTACACCTTCCATGGTGTTTTGATGAAGGTCATCTAAGGGGTGGCTAAAAAAGTTGGTGTATCTTTATGACACTCATTAGAACTGAGGAAAAAGAGCTTGGAGAAGCTATCAAACATATTCAACTTTACACAACAAATCCTTCTGAATAGCTATTTGGATGCTGGCAACCAAAGTTGTAAAGACAGCAATGTATAACTCCTCCCACTGGTTGGTTGCTAGTGTCCTTGGGTGCCTTGGGTGATGGACATCTTCTGCCTTCTTTGAGGCCATGAGAATCGAAAGATTGCCACCTATGCAGACCCCTGCAGCAAGGATGGGATTATGAAAAAAAGAACAGGGGGGGTTCCAGAACTTTCACATCCCTCATCCCAAATCTTGGACAATCAACATCTACACCTTCCATGGTGTTTGGATGAAGGTGCCCTTAGGGGTGGTTAAAAAAAGATGGTGTATCTTCATGACACTCATTAGAACTGAGGAAAAAGAGCTTGGAGAAGCTATGAAATATCTTCAACTTTGCAGAACAAATCCTTCTGAATAGCTATTTGGATGCTGGCAACCAAAGTTGAAAGGGCAGCGCAGTATAACTCCTCCCACTAGTTTGTTGCTAGTGTCCTTGGGTGATGGACATCTTCTGCCTTCTTTGAGGCCATGAGATTCGAAGGATTGCCACCTATGCAGACCCCTGCACCAAGGATGGGATTATGAAATAGGAATGGGGAGGGGGGTGTTCCACAACTTTCACATCCCTCATCCTAAATCTTGGACAATCAACATCTACACCTTCCATGGTGTTTTGATGAAGGTCATCTAAGGGTTGGCTAAAAAAGTTGGTGTATCTTCATGACACTCATTAGAACTGAGGAAAAAGAGCTTGGAGAAGCTATGAAACATCTTCAACTTTACAGATGCAATCCTTCTGAATAGCTATTTGGATGCTGGCAACCAAAGTTGTAAGGACAGCCCAGCACAACTCCTCCCACTCTCACTTTGTGTCCTTGGGTGATGGTTTTCTGTATGTGACTCAAAGGAAGGACACCTATCCAGCACCAAGGATGGGATAGAATAGCAAGAACAGGGGGGTTCCACAACTTTCACACCTCCCATCCTGTTCTTCATCATGGTCAGGGGTTAGGCTCAGAGACCAGCTAGATAAGTACACAAGCAGGTCACCTTGCTGATGATACGAGCTCACCCGAGGTCTAAGCACTAACCGGTATTTACCAGAGCTCCTGATGGTGGAGATGGGTTTTGTTGTGTGTTAGTACCAGGTCCAGGTCCTCAGGATTGCCCCCACCAGGAGGTGGGCAAGCAGGGGTCCAGTAGCAGATATAGCAGGTAGGGATCAAGCAGAAGCCTGGTCAGTAAACAAGCCAAAGGTCGGTAACAAATGGTTGCAGGTTGGGATCAAGCAGAAGAGTAGTCAAGGAACAAACCAAAGGTAGTGGAGATAAGGACAGCTAAAGGTACGCAAAGGAGCAAGATATCAGCTGGAGAGAAAACAGTAATCTTGCAAACAGGAAGTGCAAAGGCATGGCTTAAATAGGATGTTCATGGGAAAAGCAAAGGGTTCAAGGTTCACCAGAAACAAGACAAGATTAGACGAGGAATCAGAGAAGGTGCTGTCCAACATCTCAGCTGGCTCAGCAAGAAGAGCTACCTCATCAGAGGTCATGGGTTCAGATCGTGGTCTTGACTTTCTTGGACGATCAACATCTACACCTTCCATGGTGATTGGATGGAGGTGTCCTAAG
Source organism: Staurois parvus (assembly GCF_062004578.1). Classification (NCBI taxonomy): domain Eukaryota; kingdom Metazoa; phylum Chordata; class Amphibia; order Anura; family Ranidae; genus Staurois; species Staurois parvus. Next base: position 671,754 of record NW_028318647.1, on the reverse strand, counting down.
GGGTGGATATAAATGTTCGAGTATCTTAACGACACTCAATAGAACTGAAGCAAAAGAGCTTGGAGAAGCTGGGAAACATCTTCAATTTTAAAGAACAAGCCCAGTTGGATGTGACAAACTGGATATCCCATGACCTGGAGAAACCAGAACCTTCACAGACATACAATATCTACTTTCTTTTCTTTTTTCATCCCTATGCTTCTGTGAGCTAGAAAGTCGACTTCTCCCAAAGTCAACCAACACACCCGGAAGGCGTATTTATTGTGTGCATGGTACTTCCATCCCGATTGCATCCTACAAGGTACTCCATGCGGCGAGCAGGGGCGGCGCTATCACTAGAAAAAATGGGCAGCCGCCTAGGGCGCATTGCCACCTAGGGCTCAGCCACAGCCACTGGTTTCCCTACTCTCTGCCATGGCTGAACCTAGGGGGGTACCAAGGAGGGCTACATCCTCCCCCACACAGATTTCGGTGGAGGCCCCCCCTCCCAAGCCGGTGTTTCCATGGAAGCTGTGCCTGGCCACTGAGTGGAGACAGGAGAGAGGTGGAGGTGCAGGCTGTGCTCTCCTCTCCTGTCAGTGGAGCGATCCTCCATACAGTAGGAGACATGACAGGAGTGAGAGCACAGCCCGCACCTCTACCTGGTTCCCTGCCTGTAAATTCGGGGGGGGGGGGGATGGAGCTTACAGGCCAGGGGAACTGTGCACAATCAAAGGGGGGGGGGGGGTAGCAATCCAATAATTTGTGCTGAGATGAGAGGTTTGTGCAGGAGGGGGGATGGGGGCTATTTGTGCTGGCAGGGGTAATAGATTTGATGGGGGGGGGGGGATTTGTACTAGGAGGAGGAGAAGGAATGTGGGGATATGTGCTAGGAGTAGGAGGGAGTTTTGTGGGGGGGGGAGGAGTAGGCCTATGTTATGAAGAGGTCTTGGCACACTTTCCTACCCTAGGTGCTCCTCTGTAGAGTATAGCAAGCGTTGTCACCTAGGACAGGAAATGTGTTACCGGCAGGATCACCAGGTGAAAAGAAAGGAGAAAAAGAAAACGAAGGCAGCCGTCACATCTGGTAATGTACTGCAATATATGATATATGGCCGCTTTGATAAGGTGGCATAGTGGTTAAGTGGTTAGCACATCCGCCTGGCAGTACTGGGGCCATTGGTTTGAATCTCAACCACGGCACCACCTGCCTGGAGTTTGCATGTTCTCCCTGTTCCTGCGTGGGTTTCCTCCAGGTTCTGTGGTTTCCTCCCACACTGCCAAGACATGCTGGGAGGTAAACTGGCCCTAGTATGTGAGTTAGGGACTGTAGATTGTACACCCCTTGAGGGTCAGGGACTGACATGAATGTACAATCAGTGGTGTGCAGGGGGTGCAAGCCGCACCGGGTGACACCAACCACATGGGGTGACACCGGACCCGCTCCACGTAAAGGTAAGTTGTAAAGCAAGCCGACGATCCCCGCAGGATGGATCCGATCTGTGGATTGGGGAGCATAATGGATCGGAGTCTGATCCATTATGCTCCCCAATCCGCAGATCCGATCCATCCTGCGGGGATCATCGGCATGCAACCTATACGGGGTGACACCGGACCCGCTCCACGGAAACGTAAGTTGGAAAGAAAGCCGACGATCCCCACAGGATGGATCCGATCTGCAGATTGAGCATAATGGATCAGAGCAGGGGTGAACTCACCATTCGAGCACTCGGGCACTGCCCGAGGGCCCGGGGTCAGTAGGGGGCCCCATGAGATGCCCCTGGTACCTTTTATAGACTTTTGTGGGTGTGCTTTGAGTGTGGTCAAGGACACAGGGGCCCCATGATCCCCTATTGCCCGGGGGCCCCATAAGTTGTCAGTCCTCCACTGGATCGGAGTCCGATCCATTATGCTCCCCAATCCGCAGATCCGATCCATCCTGCGGGGATTGCCGGCATGCAACCTATACGGGGTGACACCGGACCAGCTCCAGGAAAACGTAGGTTGTAAAGAAAGCCGTCGATCCCCGCAGAAAGGATCGAATCTGCGGATTGGGGAGCATAATGGATCAGTGCAGGGGCTAACTGACCATTCGAGCACTCAGGCACTGCCCAAGGGCCCGGAGTCAGTAGGGGGCCCCATGAGATGCCCCTGGTAGCTTTTATAGGCTTTTTTGGGTGTGCTTTGAGTGTGGGTGAGCACACAGGGGCCCCATGATCCCCTATTGCCCGGGGGCTCCATGAGTTGTCAGTCCTCCCCCGGATCCGAGTCTGATCCATTATGCTCAATATGCAGATCCGATCCATCCTGCGGGGATCCTTGGCATGCAACCTATACGGGGTGACACCGGACCCGCTCCACGGAAAGGTAAGTTGTAAAGAAAGCCGACGATCCCCGCAGGTTGGATCTGATCTGCGGATCGAGCATAATGGATCAGAGCAGGGGCGGACTGACCATTCGAGCACTCAAGCACTGCCCGGGTCAGTAGGGGGCCCCATGAGATGCCCCCGGTACCTTTTATAGACTTTTGTGGGTGTGCTTTGAGTGTGGGTGAGCACACAGGGGCCCCATGATCCCCTATTGCCCGGGGGCCCCATGAGTTGTCAGTCCTCCCCCGGATCCGAGTCTGATCCATTATGCTCAATCCGCAGATCCGATCCACACCGCGGGGATCGTCGGAGGGGGTGACACCAAGTGTTATCTCACCGGGTGACACCAACCCTAGGGGCGCCTCTGTGTACAATATATATAAGTTCCTGAAATATATAAATCAGAAAGATTCCACCAATCAGAGACCGGATTCGGTGGGATCGACCTTTAAAAAGCGCTCTTACAGGACCTGCTTTGATGTCATTTCTGTTTAGTGGCCTTTTAAAACGTGGAACTGCCCCCCCCCCCCCCAAAGTGAAGCTTTACAGTCACAGATGACGGATCTTGCGCCACCTACCCGATCCTCAGCCGCTCTCCTTCCCCCGCCGTCCTCGATTCTAGCGAGGAGTGTGCCTCTCCCGAGGTGCCATGATGGAAATGGCGGGGATCGGTGCCGGGGCGGCAGGTCTGGATCGGTGCCGGGGCGGCAGGTCTGGATCGGTGCCGGGGTGGCAGGTGTGGCTCTCCTTTTACAAAATGTTCCCAAGCGTTGTCATTTCTCAAACATCGCTTTTGCTGTTGCCAAGTCTGGGCGGAGCTCCCGGGTGACAGAATCAGATGTGTCAATGCGTGTTTCCCCATCCCGAGACATCGCAACACCACCAGCGTCGCACGCGTCCTGTTAACCCTTTTTCGTTTACGTGCTTTAAAAAAAATCGTTTCAGTAACAAAAAGATATTAAAGAAAAAATAAAAAATGAGGCCTGATGTAATGTACCCCCCCCCCCCCCCCAATATTATATATTTCCTGAACGCAGACACCCTGGAGAATAAAATAGCAGAGGTTCATTTTTTATGTCAGGATATCAGTGTTCACACTACTGCGACTTTTCTGACTTTTTCAGGCGACTTGAAGCAGCTTTGAAGAGACTTTCAGGGAATGCTGGGTAATCTTCCTGTCATGTCGGATGCCAATCACATCAACATAAATGAGGATCCGACTTCCATTGAAGTCTATGGGCACAAGTCGGATGGAAGTCGCCTGGAAGCAGCGCAGGAACCTTTTCTAACGTCGGAGCGACTTCAGGAGCGCTAATGAAATCGACTCTCATTGACTAACATGGGATTTCACAGGTCATGTGACTTGGGGGTCTCACGAGTCGGATCCCAAGTCGCTGCAGTGTGAACCGAGCTTTAGGCAGCACAAAACTTCAGTAAAAAGCTCGGTTCGTACCAGGGGTGGACTGACAACTCATGGGGCCCCCCGGGCAATAGGGGATCATGGGGCCCCTGTGTCCTCGCCTACACCCAAAAACGCCTATGAAAAAGCCAATGAAAGGTACCAGGGGCATCTCATGGGGCCCCCTACTGACCCCGGGCCCTCGAGCAGTGCCAAGTGTTGGAATGGTCAGTCCGCCCCTGGTTCATACTGCTGTGATTTGGGATCCGGCTAACGGTTTAGTCTCGTTTCACACTACTGCCACCTGTAGTCATGCGACTTACACTGCGACTTTGCCAGGCAACGGGAGTGCTACTTTAAAGCAACTCTGACTTTCAGGGAATGCTGGGTAATCTTCCTGTCATGTCGGATCCAAATCACATCAATATAGAGGAGGATGCGAGTTGCAGGTGATTCCATTGAAGTCCATGGGCACAAGTCGGATGGACGTCGCCTTGAAGTAGCGCAGGAACCTTTTCTAAAGTCGGAGCGACTTCAGGAGCGCTAATGAAGATGGCTCTTATTGGCTAACATGGGATTTCACTTGTCATGTGACCAGGGGCGGACTGACCATTTGGAAACTCGGGGACTGCCCGATGGCCAGGGGTCAGTAGGGGGCCCCATGAGATGCCCCTGGTACCTTTTTCATAGGCTTTTTTGCATTTGGGCAAGGCCATGATCCTCTATTGCCCAGGGGCCCCTTGATCTCCTATTGCCCGGGGGCCCCATGAGTTGTCAGTCCGCCCCGCCATGTGACTTGGGGGTGTCACGAGTCGGATCCCGAGTCGCGGCCGTGTGAACCGAGCTTTAGGAAACACAAAACTTCAGTAAAAAGCTCGGATCGCAGCGCTGCGACTTGGGATCCGACTTGTCAGATTTACATGCACTCCTGGTGGCTGTAGATGTGGGGTGTGCGTGTAAAACACCCCAAAACCACCGCAGTAGTTGGAATATCGGGGGGCAATAAATGGGTTAAACAGGAATTTCGGTCTTTCTACTGACAATTTAACACCTGATGATGGCTCTACTCCTTACCCCCAACCGGGGGCCGGCATTGAGGAGATATAGATCCCCTACAACCGACCTGTCCAATCCTCCTGATGTACAGAACCGCCGTGACCGAATACATAGAATATTCGACCCACAGACAGAATCTCCTCCTTCTACAATGTTACAATGGACAGTCTGATCACCGGGGGAGGGGAGACTGAGGAAATGCCTCCTCCTCCTCCTCCTTCTACAATGTTACAATGTACAGTCTGGTTGCTGGGGGAGGGGAGACTGAGGAAATGCTTCCTCCTCCTTCTACAAAGTTACAATGTACAGTCTGATCACTGGGGGAGGGGAGACTGAGGAAATGCCTCCTCCTTCTACAAAGTTACAATGTACAGTCTGATCACTGGAGGAGGGGAGACTGAGGAAATGCCTCCTCCTTCTACAAAGCTACAATGTACAGTCTTATCACTGGGGGAGGGGAGACTAAGGAAATGCCTCCTCCTCCTTCTACAAAGTTACAATGTACAGTCTGATCACTGGGGGAGTGGAGACCGAGGAAATGCTTCCTCCTCCTTCTACAAAGTTACAATGTACAGTCTGACCACTGGGGGAGGAGACTGAGGAAATGCCTCCTCCTCCTTCTACAAAGTTACAATGTACAGTCTGATCACTGGGGGAGGGGAGACTGAGGAAATGCTTCCTTCTGCCTGCAGCAGACTGACGACATCATCTCAGCCTAGGCGCAGTTACTAACTGGAGCACAAGAATTGCTTTCTATTATCAGCCCGGTTGGTTGGAGGATGCTCTATGGAGCAGATGAGGCGTGTGGCTGCCGTGTTCTGTGTATTGCGACATATCAGACTTGTTCTTCGAGGATCACGCTGACTCCAGTGATAACAATCGGGTGTTGTGCTGCAGCATGCAGAGTGGGTGTTGTGTTTCAGCAGGTAGACGCCCGGAACACCCTCCAATCCCGGGATTCTCCGGCCAGCTCCGGCTTGTGCTGATCCCCGGCAGCCACAATCCATCAATTCCTCTCCAATTACCGGAACACGCGGAGAATCCTGAGACGGGAGCCGTCTGTGCGGAGCGCCGTGCTGCCCTCACACGCGTGTTCAGGCTGGGATTCGTCCCGAGTCGTGGGAAGATTTCCTCCCTCATTCACACTGGTGAGACTTCAGAATCGTGCGATTTTCATTGCAACTTTGGCAGTACCAAAGTACTGCAGGAACTACTTTGAGGTCGCTGCGACTTGAAGTCACACAGATATGAATGGTACCCATTGGGAAACATGGGGGGAAAGCACATTGATGGAGGTGGGGAGGGAAGGCTCATTGATGGAAGTGGGGAGGGAAAACTCATTGATGGAAGTGGGGAGGGAAGCTCATTGATGGGGGAATCATTGAGCTGGGGAGGGAAGGCTCATTGATGGAGGTGGGGAGGGAAGGCTTATTGATGAAGGGGGTGGGGCTCATTGATGGAGGTGAGGCGTTAAGGCTCAGTGGTGGAGGTGGGGAGGGAAGGCTCATTGATGAAGGGGGGGGCTCATTGATGAAGGTTGGGAGGGAAGGCTCATTGATGGAGGTGAGGAGGCTCATTGAGGAAGGTGGGGAAGGAAGGCTCATTGAAGGAAGGGGGGGTGGGAAGGCTCATTGATTCAGGTGGGGAGGGAAGGCGCATTGATGGAGGTGGGGAGGGAAGGTTCAGTGATAGAGGTGGGGAGGGAAGGAGCATTGATGGAGGTGGGGAGGAAGGTTCAGTGATAGAGGTGGGGGGGAAGGCTCATTAATGGAGGTGGGGAGAGAAGGCTCACTGATGAAGGTGGTAAGGGAAGGCTCATTGATGGAGGCGGGGAAGGAAGGCTCATTGATGTGGGGGCTTATTGATGGAGGTGGGGAGAGAAGGCTCATTGATGGAGGTTGGGAGGGAAGGCTCATTGATGGAGTTGCATGAAAGTTGGACCAAAGTAGCTCAGGAACTACTTTGAAGTTGCTGCGACTTAAAGTCCCACAGATATGAATGGTACCCATTGAGAAACATGGGGGGCGACTTGTCATGCAACTTTGTACCCCAAAGTCACACGATAGGCTCCATTCACACTCACGCGACTTAAGTCTGCTGTTTTTCAACAGAACCAGCTTTCCTGCAGATGTAGCAGTTTAGAGGGTTGAGCCAAACCATTTCCCACGGACAGGGGTGCTTACACTGATCAGCTTGAGGGCCGGTTCACACTATAGAAACTCAGTCCAGATGCATTCTGGATGCGTTTTCGATGTGTGTTTGGCGCATTCCGGGCATTTTTGATGCGTTTTTGAAGCGTTCCTGTGCGTCATTGTTCCACAGTAGAGGCCGGGGCCATCTGTAGGGTAGAAGGTGCACTGCAAGTGTGACACATTTTATGGGGCCCCCGTGAGATGCTTTGCCACGTTTGTCCCACGGAGGGCAGCCCATTGTAATCAACAGGTTACCCCATGCTTGTGGTGTGAAAAACACGCGGAAAAACAAAATCGCACAAAAAAAAACATTTTTCAAATCGCTGGGTGATAAGAATTGTCAGCCATGCCAAGAGTTCAATAAAAATTGCAACATTTTTTTTCTGATTTCTGAAGAACTTATTACAACTTCTGAAGATTTTCAATGATTTCTTGTGATTTGATTTGCGATTTCCATTCTATGCTATGTACATGGAATCGCAAACAAAGTCATGGCAGAACTGCTTTAGAAATGGCGCTGCAGCAAATCGCACGTGTTAGAACGCTGACATTCGCATTCATTAGATGCGGTTTCATTCCCAATTTCAATTCGCAAATCGCAGCGGTGTGACCGGGCGCGGCGTGTCGTTCTGCGCCAGTCGCTGCCAATAAACCATCAGCTGCATTTCTTAGAAATTACCTTCATGACTTAACTAATTCTGGACGCCAACCAAGGAAATAATCCGCCTGCTTGTTTGTTTTCTGATGCGATGATTGCAGAGTCGCTGGATTTGCCCTTGGCTCTCTCCGCTGCGCTCCTCCTAAACCGGCATTAAACCCAAAAACAAACATGGATTATATTGCAGCTCGCCGATCCTTCCATGTGACGGCTGCTACTTTCATCTGTAAGTAAGGCTCCGTTCACACTTGTGCGACTTCAAAATCATGCAATTTTTATTGCGACTTTGCAGTGCGACTTGATTCAACTTTGGATTAGTGTGACTTTGGTGCGACTGACCAAGGATAATTGTTTCTGCTGTACAAAGTCACACACAAGTCTCATGTACAACACGGAGGTTCGACTTTCAAGCGACTTTAGAGGGTTTATATTGAAGTCTATGGTCCTCAAGTTGCATGAAAGTCGGACCAAAGTAGTTGCTGCGACTTGAAGTCCCACAGATATGAATAGTACCCATTGGGAAACATGGGGGGGGGGGGGGGCTCATTGACGGAGGTGCGGAGGGAAGGCTCATTGATGGAGGTGGGGAAGGAAGGCTCATTGATGAAGGTGGGGAGGGAAGGCTCATTGATGGAGGTGGGGAGGGATGGCTCATTGATTGAGGTGGGGAGGGATGGCTCATTGATTGAGGTGGGGAGGGATGGCTCATTGATTGAGGTGGGGAGGGATGGCTCATTGATGGAGGTGGGGAGTTAAGCCTCATTGATGGAGGTGGGGAGGAAAGGCTCATTGATGGAGGTGGGGAGAGGGAAGCCTCATTGATGGAGGTGGGGAGGGGAGGCTCATTGATGGAGGTGGGGAGGGAAGGCTCATTCACGGAGGTGGGGAAGGAAGGCTCATTGATGAAGGTGAGGAGGGAAGGCTCATTGATGGAGGTGGGGAGGGAAGGCTCATTGATGGAGGTGGAAAGGGAAGGCTCATTGATGGAGGTGGAAAGGGAAGGCTCATTGATGAAGGTGGAGGGAGGCTCATTGATGGAGGTGGGGAATTAAGGCTCATTGATGGAGGTGCGGAGGGAAGGCTCATTGATGGAGGTGGGGAGGGAAGGCTCATTGATGGAGGTTGGGAGGAAAGGCTCATTGATGGAGGTGGGGAGGGAAGGCTCATTAAAGGAGGTGGGGAGGGAAGGCTCATTGATGGAGGTGGGGAGGGAAGGCTCATTGATGGAGGTGGGGAGGGAAGGCTCATTGATGGAGGTGGGGAGTTAAGACTCATTGATGGAGGTGGGGAGTTAAGGCTCATTGATGGAGGTGGGGAGTTAAGGCTCATTGATGGAGGTGGGGAGTTAAGGCTCATTGATGGAGGTGGGGAGGGAAGGCTCAGTGATGGAGGTGTGGAGGGAAGGCTCATTGATTGAGGTGGGGAGGGATGGCTCATTGATGGAGGTGGGGAGGGATGGCTCATTGATGGAGGTGGGGAGGGAAGGCTCATTGATGGAGGTGGGGAGGGAATGCTCAGTAATGGAGGTGGGGAGGGAAGGCTCATTGATGGAGGTGGGGAGGGAAGGCTCATTGATTGAGGTGGGGAAGGAAGGCTCATTAATGGAGGTGGGGAGAGAAGGCTCAGTAATGGAGGTGGGGAGGGAAGGCTCATTGATGGAGGTGGGGAGGGCAGGCTCATTGATGGAGGTGGGGAGGAGAGGCTCATTGATGAAGGTGGGGAGGGAAGGCTCATTGATGAAGGTGGGGAGGGAAGGCCGATTGATGGAGATGGGGAGGGAAGGCTCATTGATGGAGGTGGGGAGGGAAGGCTCATTGATGGAGGTGGGGAGTTAAGGCTCATTGGCTCGTTAGATAGTCATTGTTCCACAGTAGAGGCCAGGGCCATCTGCAGGGTGGAGGGTGTACTGCAAGTGTGACACATTTTATGGCGCATTCAAGAAATGCGTTGAGGAGAATAGAGCCTTAATAATATATTTGGAGATCTGCCCTCTTCAGATGGTCGTTGTTCCACGGTAGAGGCCGGGGCCATCTGTAGGGTGGAGGGCGATGCCTTTTATTGGCACTCGGAACCCTAATCACTTCACTGACCCCTAGTCCCCGGGGGACTCCATGCAGGATATGGCGCTCTGCATGTACCATGGAAGAGCTGAGCTCAGCGGGGAGATTCTTCACAAACAACCAGTTTTTCCGCCTTCCTGGGACTGTTGTGTAACATCCTTCATCTCCTGTTAGGTGGCTCTTATCTCGGTGATCTGCTGCCCGGCAATGAATGGGCGAGTCTTCCCGTCCACTGAACTATGACCTTCACAAACCTTCTAACCGGATCACGTCTCTTCCATTTACGGGGGGATTCCTCTATGATGGAAAGGGGGTCTCCACTTCACCCCATGAAGAGGGAAGACCCTCCATTTGGCGATGCCATTGGGAGGCTGCTGAAGAAACTGAAAGCAAGTGAGATACATTCTTTAGATAAGACTCCACCCCTTAAAGGACATGTCCATCCTAGTTTTATAGTTTGGGGTGCAGTCAACTGCTGCCAGAAATATCAACTCAGTTACTGTCCTCCCGGGAAGTGTAGGCGTCCCGCCTATCTTTATGTGTTCTAAGTCCTCCTGTAACATGAGGAACCCCTCATAATGAGCTCAGCAGGTGTACAGACCCGGGAACTCAGCTCAGGGATGGTGGGAACCCCTCATAATGGGCACAGCAGGTGTACAGACCCGGGAACTCGGCACAGGGATGGTGGGAACCCCTCATAATGGGCACAGCGGGTGTACAAACCCGGGAACTCGGCACAGGGATGGTGGGAACCCCTCATAATGGGCACAGCGGGTGTACAGACCCGGGAACTCGGCACAGGGATGGTGGGAACCCCTCAAAATGGGCACAGCGGGTGTACAAACCCAGGAACTCGGCACAGGGATGGTGGGAACCCCTCATAATGGGCACAGCGGGTGTACAAACCCAGGAACTCGGCACAGGGATGGTGGGAACCCCTCATAATGGGCACAGCGGGTGTACAAACCCGGGAACTCAGCACAGGGATGGCGGGAATCCCTCATAATGGGCACAGCAGGTGTACAGACCCAGGAACTCGGCACAGGGATGGCGGGAACCCCTCATAATGGGCACAGCGGGTGTACAAACCCGGGAACTCGGCACAGGGATGGTGGGAACCCCTCATAATGGGCACAGCGGGTGTACAAACCCGGGAACTCGGCACAGGGATGGTGGGAACCCCTCATAATGGGCACAGCGGGCGTACAGACCCAGGAACTCAGCACAGGGATGGCGGGAACCCCTCATAATGGGCACAGCAGGGTGTACAGACCCGGGAACTCAGCACAGGGATGGTGGGAACCCCTCATATTGGGCACAGCAGGTGTACAGACCCGGGAATTCAGCACAAAGATGGCGGGAACCCCTCATAATGGGCACAGCGCGTGTACAGACCCAGGAACTCAGCACAGGGATGGTGGGAGCCCCTCATAACAGGCACAGCAGGGGTACAGACCCGGGAACTCAGCACAGGGATGTAGGATATTTCCTGGTAGATGTAAGCAGACATTTATAGACCAGCACCCTCAGTTCACCTTCACGGCCACATTAGGATGGACAAAAGGGTCACCCTTCCAGAAAGGAAGGTTTCCGGCCTCACATTTCCGGCACTGACCGGAAGTTTGCCACTCAGAGAGGAAATGCCACAGAAAGCACATGGATGGCTAACTGATCTTTTTATCATGACAGGGGAACTGAACTGAAGATTATCACCTTCCTGAGGAAAGTCGACCTACACAGAAGCTGCAATGCAGGATGGAAGGAAATGGACATGGTGGGGAGGGAAGAATCATTGATAGAGGTGGGGGGGGGCTAATTGATGAAGATGAAGGGGGGCTCATTGATGGAGATGGGGAGGGAAGGTTTATTGATGGAGGCGGAGGAAGGGAAGGCTCATTGATGGAGGTGGGGAGGGAAGGTTCATTGATGGAGGTGGGGAGGGAAGGTTCATTGATGGAGATGGGGAGGGAAGGTTCATTGATGGGGGTGGGGAGGGAAGGCTCATTGATGGAGGTGGGGAGGGAAGGTTCATTGATGGGGGTGGGGAGGGAAGGCTTATTGATGGAGGTGGTAAGGGAAGGCTTATTGATGGAGGAGGGGAGGGAAGGCTTATTGATGGAGGTGGGGGGCTCATTGATGGAGGTGGGGAGGGAAAACTGGCCTGTGTAGTCCGATCCAATAGAAGAACTTCTGGAGTTCAAATTGCTAAAATAAAGTGAATGCTGGTTGTGATAGAAAGGTGTCGGAACACACAGAGCATAGAAGTCTGTTGTGTATGGGGCTGTGTAGCCACAGACCGGTCAGGGTGCCCATGCTGACCCGTGTCCACAGCTAAAAGTACCTACAATGGGCACATGAGTGTCAGAACTGGACCATGGAGCAATGGAAGAAGGTGGCCTGGTCTGATGGATCCAAGAAGGGTTTGATAAACACAACAAGAAGTTTTAGGTGTTGACTTGGCCTCCAAATTCTCCCGTTCCCAATCCAATTCACCATCTGTGAAATGTGCTGGAGAAACAAGTCCGATCCATGGAGGCCCCACCTTCCGATTAAAGGATCTGCGGCTGATGGCTCGGTGCCAGAGACCACAGCGTACCTTCAGGAGTTCTAGCGGGGTCCACGCCTCGACGGGTTATGGTGGGTGGTCATAATGTTATGGCTGCTTTTAAAGAATTAATGAGCATCAGTCATATTTGTCTAGAAAAGTTTCCTTCGAGGAAATCTGTTCTATGTTGAGACAGGAAATGCGGGATTGGTTACATTTCCACGTTCCCCCCAATCCCCCCCCCCTCGCACAAATCCCCCCCCCCTTCCTCGCACCGTCCCTCCTGCCCCCAGAATGCGGTAGTGAGATTTTCGGTGTATTCTACGAGCAGAAAAGGTCATCCCACCATGTAATGTGAAGACATCTGCTCCGAGCACGCAGCCCGCACGCCATCCCTTCTTGCGCACACGCTGAGCAGACGCATTGCCCAGATTCCTTGCCGCGCAGACTTTGTTTAAATATTTCTGCTGAGCGAATATTAATGCAGAAACAACACAGGATATCCTGAGACCTTCACTTCGGTTTTTTTTACGTTTTATTTTTAACCCGGGCGTCTATCTTTAGCGTTTTACGTAAGCCTGCATGCGTTTCCTCAATTTGGACGCGACGCTTTGGTCCCTCTCTGCCTTTAATCAACACACTTCTGAGGCCTCCCTCTAATTATGAAACTGCGAAGGCAGCGCGACCGCCGCGGAGTCTAAAGCCGGGGTCTCCTCTGGCCAGGATTACCAGACGAGGAAGTTTTGAGGTCAGAATAAATGGTAGTTTTTTTGGGGGCAGGTTCACACGAAAGCTAAAATCCAGAAGAAAAAAAAAAAAAAAAACACAAAATGATGCATCTCTGTAAACATTAACCCCTTCCCACCCGCCCCGGTGTCCCTTTAAATGGATCAGAATACAGAACTTGTCGCGGTGGTCGCATGATCCGAAGCCGCTCCCTTTGTGCTTAGAGCCTGCAGTGAGCGCGCTCTGATCGCATAAAGTGCTCATTTGCACTTGCTTCAAAATGTGGCATTGGACGTGGCCATCAAAGCACCTCTTACTGACTGAGTCCACGAAATTATCAGTGTAGCGCTTTAGCATAGAAACAGTGGCGTCCTGAGGCAGGTGCGGGGGGTGCAGCTCGCACCGGGTGACACCGACCGCACAGGGTGACACCGGACCCCCTCCACGAAAAGCTAAGTTGTAAAGCAAGCCGACGATCCCAGCAGGATGGATCCGATCCATCCTGCGGGGATCGTCGGCTTTCTTTACAACTTACCTTTTCGTGGAGCGGGTCTGGTGTCACCCCGTATAGGTTGCATCCAGGGGCGGACTGACCATGTGGAAACTCAGGCACTGCCTGAAGTCCCGGGGTCAGTAGGGGGCCCCATGAGATGCCCCTGGTATCTTTTTCATCGACTTTTTTGAGTTTGGGCAAGGACACAGGGGCCCCATGATCCCCTATTGCCCGGGGGCCCCATGAGTTGTCAGTCCGCCCCTGGTTGCATGCCGATGATCCCCGCAGGATGGATGGGATCTGTGGACTTGGGAGCATAATGGATCGGAGTCCTATCCATTATGCTCAATCCGAAGATCCCATCCATCCTGCGGGGATCGTCGGTATGCAACCTATACGGGGTGACACCGGACCCGTGCCATGAAAAGGTAAGTTGTAAAGAAAGCCGACCATACCCGCAGGATGGATCGGATCTGCGGACTGGGGAGCATAATCAATCGGAGTCCGATCCATTATGCTCAATCCGCAGATCCGATCCATTCTGCGGGGATCGTCGGAGGGGGTGTCACCAAGTGTTATCGCACCGGGTGACACCAATCCTAGGGACGCCTCTGCATAGAAATGACAATAAAGGAAATAATAATAACCGATCCCCCACCAAGGTGGAATAATTCAATTCCAATAATACACATATCACCGCAAAGGTCTATACAGGAGTCCACATCATCTGGAAATGCTGAGCCGGAGACCAAAGAATCGAAAGAGGCCATCACCTTCCACCCAACCACTCAGCCTCTTACCAGCAGATTTGACAACCCAGAGCAGGGGTCTCCAAACTATGGCCCTCCAGATGTTGAGGAACGGCAAGCCCCATGAGGCCTTGCAAGGCTCTGACAGCCACGGGCAAGACTCCCAGAGGCAGAGGCATGATGGGACTTGTAGTACTTCAACAACTGGAGGGTCATAGTTTGGAGACTCCTGACCCAGAGGAATGGTCAAATAGCGCAGTTATCAGGTCCGGCAGAGGTACCCCAGGCTTCCAAATATGTCTCCCAAAAGATTTATGGATTCCATGGTGATGCATAGTGACGTCATGCATCGTAGCTCCACCCTACGCGTTTCGTCACACAGGATGTTGATATTACTACACTGTGAGCTGTTGCTCTTTCCTTCCATGGTATTTACTGCGTCGAGAGTCACTTACAATTTGAAATCCTGTTGTTTCGAAGATAGCTCGTATACCATCTGGATCTTTTGGGAGACGTATTTGGAAGGCTATGGTACATCTCCCGGACCTGATAACTGCGCTATTTGACCATTCCACTGGGTCAGGAGTCTCCAAACTATGGCCCTGCAGGTGTTGAGGGACAGGTGTTGAGGGTTACTACTGAACAGGGGACCAGTAGAGCTGGGAGTTACTAATGAGCGAGGGTACAGCAGAGCTAGAGGTTGCTACTGAACAGGGGATCAGCAGAGCTGGAGGTTACTACTGAGCAGGAATCAGCAGAGCTGGAGGTTACTACTGAGCAGGGGATCAGCAGAGCTGGAGGTTACTACTGAGCAGGGGATCAGTAGAGTTTGGGTGTTACTAATGAGCAGGGGATCAGCTGAGCTGAAGGTTACTACTGAGCAGGGGATCAGAAGAGCTGGGAGATACTACTGAGTGAGGGATCAGCAGAGCTGGAGGTTACTACTGAGCAGGGATCAGCAGAGCTGGAGGTTACTACTGAGCAGGGGATCAGCTGAGCTGAAGGTTACTACTGAGCAGGGGATCAGAAGAGCTGGGAGATACTACTGAGTGAGGGATCAGCAGAGCTGGAGGTTACTGCTGAGCAGGGATCAGCAGAGCTGGGGGTTACTACTGAGCAGGGGATCAGCTGAGCTGAAGGTTACTACTGAGCAGGGGATAAGAAGAGCTGGGAGATACTACTGAGTGAGGGATCAGCAGAGCTGGAGGTTACTACTGAGCAGGGGATCAGAAGAGCTGGGAGATACTACTGAGTGAGGGATCAGCAGAGCTGGAGGTTACTACTGAGCAGGGGATCAGCAGAGCTGGAGGTTACTACTGAGTGAGGGATCAGTAGAGTTTGGGTGTTACTATTGAGCAGGGGATCAACAGAGCTGGGGGTACTACTGAGTGGGGGATCAGCAGAGCTGGGGGTTACTACTGAGTGGGAGATCAGCAGAACTGGGGGTACTACTGAGTAGGGCATCAGAATAGCTGGGCTTGCTACTGAGCCAGAGATCTGCTGAACAGGGGTACTAATGAGCTGGGGGTATTACTGAGTCAGGGTACTACTGGACCCCTTTAAAACAAATAGAAAATCAACGCACATGGCAACTGCCAAGCTTAATTAAAGCTTCAAGAAAGCATCACAGAGGCATCAAAAACAAAGATGGGGGGGGGGAATCCTCTGGGGGGCGAAGGGTTAAAGCTGAAATTTCTCCAAGCACACAGGTGAAATGGCTGCAAAGAGGGCGCAGGAGATCGGTCGTACTGAGATATAATAGAGGGATGAAAAAAGATAAACTAGTACATTTTAGGAGATAAATAATACACGCCAGTTGTTTATGATACACAGCACTTTAGCAAACTGTCATCTAGTGAGAGTTCCATCGACTCTAATAAACAACGTAAAGATCGCTTTATAAACTGTAACAACGATTGACAGAAATCCACAATAACCTCCCGGAAAGTTATTTTCCGCTCACAATGTTTTCACCACTTGAGACAAATCGTTCAGATTTCAGATAAATTTGGCGATAAGGAAATACGGCTGGAAGCATCAGAGTGATTGGATCTGGACGGAGCTGGAAAGTTCCAGATCTATAGAAAGCTGACAGAGTGGTGACAGAGGACAGACATTCCACTTGTAGGAACATGAAGAACGCTCAAAGGTCAGGTGATCCTCTTATCAGATGACTTCAGTTCTTAGAGATACACAAGATTTCAGGACGACTTCGATCCATTGTATAAATGAGAGATCCATTGTATAAATGAGAGATCCATTGTATAAATGAGAGATCCATTGTATAAATGAGAGATACATTGTATAAATGAGAGATCCATTGTATAAATGAGAGATCCATTGTATAAATGAGAGATCCATTGTATAAATGAGAGATACATTGTATAAATGAGAGATCCATTGTATAAATGAGAGATACATTGTATAAATGAGAGATACATATTATATATTTTGGAACCTGAGGAAGAGGTCTGAGCCATCCTTAGATAATACAGGGGATTGCCTGAATGTCAAACATTCTGCAATAATTGATGGATAACACAGTGCAAGACTCTACTGGCTGCAAGAACGTGGAACGTGTGGACACCTGACCATCACTCCTACACCTATGGTCAAAAGCATGTGCCCCCTCCCCCTCTTCAATCCCACAGGTGTTCAGTAGGGTTGAAGTTGGGGCTCTGTCCAGGACACGCGAGTTCCTCAAACCATGGATTGGAACACTGATGGTGAGCTGGAACTTCTCATCCTGTTCATCTCAGTGTTGTTCAACAGTGTTGAGTTCCTCCACTTCCTCCACACCAAACTGGTCAAACCATGGATTGGAACACTGATGGTGAGCCGGAACTTCTCATCCTGTTCATCTGAATGCTGTTCAACAGTGTTGAGGTCAGGGCACTGTGCAAGACACTCGAGTTCCTCCACAACAAACTGGTCAAACCATGGATAGGAACACTGATGGTGAGTCAGGACTTCTTATCCTGTTCATATCAATACTGTTCAACAGTGTTGAGATCAGGGCTTTGTGCAGGACACTCGAGTTCCTCCACAACAAACTGGTCAAACCTTGGGTTGGAACACTGATGGTGAGCCAGAACTTCTCATCCTGTTCATCTCAATGCCATTCAACAGTGTTGAGATCAGGGCTTTGCGCAGGACACTTGAGTTCCTCCACAACAAACTAGTCAAACCATGGATTGGAACACTGATGGTGAGCCGAAACTTCTCAGCTTGTTCATCTCAATGCTGTTCAACAGTGTTGAGTTCCTTCACACCAAAATGGTCAAACCATGGAATGGAACATTGATGGTGAGCTGGGACTTCTCATTCTGTTCATCTCAATGCTGTTCAACAGTGTTGAGGTCAGGGCACTCGATTTCCTCCACACCAAACTGGTCATCCATGTCTTTATGGAGCTGGCTTTGTACACAGAAGCACAGTCATGGGGGAACAGAAAAGGGTCTTCACCAAACTGTTACCACAAGGTTGGAAGAGCACGATTGTGTATAATGTCTTTGTATGATGTAAAATTAATAGGACCCTTCACTAGTTACTAGGGATGGACTGCATGTTCGAGTTGAACATGGGCCATTCGTGTGTTCCACAGGTCAGGTGCATTGCTTTGACCAATCACAGCGCGTAAGAACTGTCATCACGGGCTCAGCTGTCAGATGGTGGGAGCCGGCGTGGAGAGCGGAACTTTTTTTTTTCTCTTTTCTCAGGTAGCGGTTGTGGAAGGCATCATGATTGACACTGGATCTACTTCAGGGGACATTTTTTATTTTTTGTTTTTAATAAAGGACTTGTCAAAGACTTTCTCCTGTCCTTTTTTTACTCATTCATGGGGGGGGGGGGGTCGGGATCTGGGGGCCCCCTTATTAAATGGGTCTTCCAGATTCTGATAAGCCCCCCACCCACAGGCCATGGTTGTGGGGAAGAGGCCCTTGTCCCCATCACCATGGGGACAAGGTGCTTTGGGGGGTGTGCCCCCATGTTGAGGCATGTAGCCTGCTATGGTTCAGAAGGGGGGCGGCGTTCGCTCGTCCCCCTCCTTTCCTGACCTGCCGGGCTGCATGCTCGGATAAGGGTCCAGAATGGATTTTGGAGGGGACACCCACGCCAAAATGAAAAAAAAAAAAATGGTGGGGTTCCCCTCAAAATCCAAACCAGGCCCAAAGGGCTTGCTGTGGATGGGAGGGGGGACCCCACATCGTTTTAAAAAAAAAACTATTTTAATTGTCGGGAAATGGCAACAATTGTTTTGACATTCAGCTGTCAGCGGGGAACCCCACTGACAGATGAAACATGAATGAATGTCTCACTACTAAAATACCCCTTGACTTCATCATAGAACTCATACCATAGTTTAGTAACTGAGTAACTGAGCGGAATCTTACCACATACTCAGATGCAGGAAGATACCGCTCAGTTGTTTTGTTCACGGTTGAACATTCTCATGGTTTGATCAGTTTGGTGTAGAGCAGTGTTTCTCAACTCCAGTCCTCATGGACCCCCAACAGGTCATGTTTTCAGGATTTCCATTATTTTGCACAGGTGATTTGATCAGTTTCACTGCCTTAATAATTACCACAGCTGTTTCATCTGAGGGAAATCCTGAAAACATGACCTGTTGGGGGTCCATGAGGACTGGAGTTGAGAAACACTGGTGTAGAGGAACTTGAGTGTCCTGCACGGATTCCTGACCTCAACCTTACAGAACACCTTTGGGATGAATTGGAACACCAATTGTGAGCTCGGTCTTCTCATCCAACATCAGTCCTGTCCTTCAAGACTCAGACCTCAGATCAGACGCGGCGACCTGCTGAATTTAAACATATTACTAAGTGGAGGAAAAGAAACTAACCAGGATTCCCTCAGTAACGGCTAGTGAAGAGCCCAACACTGAATCCCCAGCCGCCCGGCGGCCCCAGAGCCATGTGGCATAGGAGAGGCCGGACCCACCCCAGCGTCACTCGTGGGCCCAAGTCCTTCTGATCGAGGCCCAGCCCATGGATGGTTCATGTTTAAATCACTATATGGCCCAAAGAATGTAGACAGCCCTCTACATAATAGAATTCAGGTGTCTATAGTGACGGATACTGTTAATAATACATCTTACTAGGACAGTGTAGACAGTTACGCTCTTCCAACCTTGTGGTAACAGTGTGGGGAAGACCTGCTGAACACATTTGGAACACCTGTGGTGAGCCATGTATTCTCATCCAACATCAGGGCCTGACCTCACAAATGCTCTATTGGCTGAAAAAATTATTCCAATGCTGTTCAACAGTGTTGAGGTCAGGGCTCTGTACAGAACACTCAAGTTCCTCCACACCAAACTGGTCCAAACATGTATTTTTTGAGCTGGCTTGGTACAGAGTAGCACAGTCATGCTGGAACAGAAAAGGGTCTTCACCAAAAACTGTTACCACAAGGATGGAGGAGAACAATTGTCTACAAAGCCTTTGTATAATGTAGAATTACCAGTACCCTTCACTGCAGACACCTGAGCTCAAAGATATTGTAGAGAATTGTCTTTTCCAACCTTGTGATAGCATTTTGGTGAGGAGCTTCTTCTGTCCCAGCATGACTGTACCCCTGTGTACAAAGCCAGCTCCATAAAGACATGGTTTGACCAGTTTGTTGTGTTGGTACTCGAGTGTCCTGCACAGAGCCCTGACCTCAACCCTACTAAACACCTTTGGGATGAATTGAAACACCAATGGTGAGCCAGATCTTCTCATTCAACATCAACATTCTTTTGGATGACAGGGGCTCTAGCCTTCCCTACACTTCAAGCCTCATGGCAACAGTTGTGTAAAGGTACTTTTCGGTTCCAGGATGACTATGCTCAAAACCAGCTCTATAAAGACGAGGTCTGTCCAGTCTGGTGTGGAAGAACAAGTGTTCCCCACAAAGCCCTGACCTCAACCCTACTGAACACTTTTGGGATAAATTGAAAACACCGATGGTGAGCCACATCTTCTCATTCAACATCAACATTCTTTTGGATGAAAGGGGCTCTTACCTTCCCCTACACTTCAAGCCTCATGAAAAAAGTCGCGGAAAGGTACTTTTCGGTTCCAGGATGACTATGTTCAAAACCAGCTCCATAAAGACAAGGTCTGACCAGTCTGGTGTGGAAGAACTTGAGTGTTCCCCACAAAGCCCTGACCTCAACTCTACTAAACACCTTTGGGATGAATTGAAAACACCAATGGTGAGCCAGATCTTCTCATTCAACATCAACATTCTTTTGGATGACAGGGGCTCTAACCTTCCCCTACACTTCAAGTCTCATGGCAACAGTTGTGTAAAGGTACTTTTCGGTTCCAGGATGACTATGCTCAAAACCAGCTCTATAAAGACGAGGTCTGTCCAGTCTGGTGTGGAAGAACAAGTGTTCCCCACAAAGCCAGGACCTCAACCCTACTGAACACTTTTGGGATAAATTGAAAACACCGATGGTGAGCCACATCTTCTCATTCAACATCAACATTCTTTTGGATGAAAGGGGCTCTTACCTTCCCCTACACTTCAAGCCTCATGAAAAAAGTCGCGGAAAGGTACTTTTCGGTTCCAGGATGACTATGTTCAAAACCAGCTCCATAAAGACAAGGTCTGACCAGTCTGGTGTGGAAGAACTTGAGTGTTCCCCACAAAGCCCTGACCTCAACTCTACTAAACACCTTTGGGATGAATTGAAAACACCAATGGTGAGCCAGATCTTCTCATTCAACATCAACATTCTTTTGGATGACAGGGGCTCTAACCTTCCCCTACACTTCAAGTCTCATGGCAACAGTTGTGGAAAGGTACTTTTCGGTTCCAGGATGACTATGCTCAAAACCAGCTCCATAAAGACAAGGTCTGACCAGTCTGGTGTGGAAGAACTTGAGTGTCCCCCACAAAGCCAGGACCTCAACCCTACTGAACACCTTTGGGATGAATTGAAACACCAATGGTGAGCCAGATCTTCTCATTCAACATCAACATTCTTTTGGATGACAGGAGCTCTAACCTTCACCTACATTTCAAGCCTCATTATTTTTTTACTACAGGTACTTATATGGCGCTGTCAATTTTACACAGCACTTCACATATATATTGTACATTCACATCAGTCCCTAACCCTCAAGGGGTGTGCAATCTAAGGTCCCTAACCCTCAAGGAGCATACAATCTAAGGTCCCTAACCCTCAAGGAGCATACAATCCAAGGTCCCTAACCCTCAAGGAGCATACAATCCAAGGTCCCTAACCCTCAAGGGGCGTACAATCTAAGGTCCCTAACCCTCAAGGGGCATCCAATCTAAGGTCCCTAACTTACATTCATACATACACATACTAGAGCCAATTTATCTACCAGCATGTCTTTGGAGTGTGGGAGGAAACCAGAGTACCCAGAGGAAACCCACGCAGGCACAGGGAGAACATGCAAACTCCAGGCAGGTGGTGCCATGGCTGGGATTCAAACCAACAACCCGAGTACTGCCAGGCTGAAGTGCTAACCATTTAGCCACTGTGTTGCCCGTAATACCACTGTGCTGCTCATGGAAAGGTACTTTTCGGTTCCAGGATGACTATGCTCAAAACCAGCTCCATAAAGACGAGGTCTGACCAGTCTGATGTGGAAGAACTTGAGTGTTCCCCACAAACCCTACTGAACACCTTTGGGATGAATTGGAACACGAATTACGAGCCCGGTCTTTTCATCCAACATCAGTACCTGACCTCACAAACGGACCTCACAAGTTCCCACAGGCACCCTCCGTAATCTTGTGGAAGTCCCATTATTTAGTAATATCCCATTGCTTTTCAATTTGTACAATAGATCGTTTCTACATACAGCTACATAGGGAACGTTCGCAATGAATCAACACGGTCATCTATTTTACTGACCACCCATCCAAACCCCAGAGTGATTACAAAGGAAAAACAACTCTTCCTGAGTCTGGATTCATACCATTCCCGGCGCGCTACAGTGCGGGTGTTAATGTGCATTATGGCAATGCTCCCCATATCTGCGTCTTGATGCCCCGCCATACAGGGGTCCCACTGTGGAGCATGGAGTTGCCCAAAAGAAGTGCAGATACTTTTATTTTTAGGATCTTTTGAAAACTAATGGGCTGCCTGAGTGAGAACAAACCCCATGCAGAGAGTTGTGAATGGGCCCTTACTATGTACTATGGGGCGTCCATGACTCCCACCGTCACAACCATTTGGAAGACATTAGGAGTGCAGATGAGTAAACGGTTATATATAGTAGCGGCAATGCTGTGACCACATGGATGCTACATACGGTACGAATTACCAGCATGGAGTGCATTTAGCCATCCGGTTTCCATCAAGGTCCCGACTCTTGGACCCAAAAGGTGACGTTTCTGTGCAGTTAGCAGGTTACACATCTATGCAATGCATTGTGGGTGTCTGACATTATTAGAGACTGCAGAGAACATTGTTTTCAATTAGGCAAACGTCATCGGTGAGATAAGAAGATGACCAGCAAGTGAAGTATATAAAAGGAAGAAAATGACTACAAACTGATCATTAGGGATGGGCAGGATGTTCGAACATCGGCCGGTCGGGTGCTTCGCCGAAAAACACGAACGGTAAGGGCGTTCGCCCCACGATGCACTGCGCTCTCGCGGTGCATTGCGATTGGCCAAAGCAATGCGCCTGGCCACAATCAAGTTGGATTGATTCAATATTTTTGATTCAAATAATTCGAATCCATTGGAAAAATTTAAATCCGGTCGAAAAAGAATAAATGAAACAAAACGAAACTAAATGATTTTCGTTAAATGCAACAAAAAACTAAAATTAGTAACTAACTAACAGCCGAAACTAAACAAATGTTTACACCAAATGCCTATGCAATCCCAGATATTACTTTGTAAATGTAGCTGTGACATCATTGCTGTGCGGTTCATAGCTTGAGTAGAGAGCAGAGCTGTGGGAGGGGCCCAGCAGACCCCACCCACTACAGGCAGACAACCACAGGAGGGGGCGGAGACAAGACCAGTCATCCTGCACAAGGAGAGAGAGCAAAGCTGCAGGAGGGGCCTAATAGGCTCCACCCATTACAGGCTGTCTGCAGAAAACTACAGGAAGGGGCCGAGACAAGACCAGTCACCCTACACAAAAAGAGAGAGCAGAGCTGTGGGAGGGGCCTAACAGGCCCCACCCATTACAGGCTGTCTGCAGAAAACTACAGGAAGGGGCCGAGACAAGACCAGTCTCCCTACACAAAAAGAGAGAGCAGAGCTGTGGGAGGGGCCCAGCAGGCTCCACCCACTACAGGCAGACTGCAGAAAACCATAGGAGGGGGCGGATACAAGACCAGCCACCCTGCATAAGGAGAGAGAGCAGAGCTGTGGGAAGGGCCCAGCAGGCTCCACCCACTGCAGGTGAGCTGCAGAAAACCACAGGAGGGGGCGGAGACAAGACCAGTCCCCCTGCACAAGGAGAGAGCAGCAGTGATCGGTCTTTATTCCAGGAAGTCTCACACTGGATGACTGAACAAGTTACATGATGAATTCATTTATTTGTCCCGGAATTGAGATTTTAGTTTGGCCATTAAGCAGGTTGGTGGAGGAACAGCACAATTCACATGAACAGCAGAACTGATCCTGCATGCTGGAAGATCTCTGTGCTGGCAGATGTCAATGACTCCCTCAGAAATGCACGGCTCGGGTACTGGATAATGCTCTGCATCCAAACAGGCCTCCTCCAATCAGCTCTCCTCCATGAGACTTCTGTGGTTTTTGGTCAATATTTCCCCTGCAGAGATTTCTTTATCTGCTGCTGAATACAGAGGCTGGTCTGCGTCCAGCGTTGTCACCCAAACCCTGGGAAATAGAAGAAAGAACAGATTTGAACATCTGGGGATCTTATCTCAGTCTGGATGACGGGGACCTTTGTGAAGTAGCGGAGCATCCAGACCGCCTGGAGTGACCTATCAGGAGAGATAGCCGGGCCAAACACATTGTATCTCTCCGTCCTTTAATGTGTGATATCATGTGATACATTGTGATACCATGTTATAAGGAACCTTATCAGGCTGCACCCCAGCCATCCGGCCTGGACCCCTTCCAGGCCAATGGAAACATCTCCAGCCACAGACATGAAAGACATTGGCGCTGCTCAGTAATCTGCCGTGCGTTTTCCCGTGTTTGAATTGACTGCTTTCAGCTTCTGTTTGAAGTTATTTCATTTGTTGGCACCAGGAACCGGAATCACGGTGAAGAGACACAGCAGATCGCTCTTTATATAACGTAACGTCATAATGGATACATACATACATATTACCCAAAGTATTGGCCCCGCCCTCCATATCATGTGATTCAGGTGTTCCAATCCCCTCCATATCATGGGATTCAGGTGTTCCAATCCCCTCCATATCATGGGATTCAGGTGTTCCAATCCCCTCCATATCATGGGATTCAGGTGTTCCAATCCCCTCCATATCATGGGATTCAGGTGTTCCAATCCCCTCCATATCATGGGATTCAGGTGTTCCAATCCCCTCCATATCATGGGATTCAGGTGTTCTAATCCCCTCCATATCATGGGATTCAGGTGTTCCAATCCCCTCCATATCATGGGATTCAGGTGTTCCAATCCCCTCCATATCATGGGATTCAGGTGTTCCAATCCCCTCCATATCATGGGATTCAGGTGTTCCAATCCCCTCCATATCATGGGATTCAGGTGTTCCAATCCCCTCCATATCATGGGATTCAGGTGTTCCAATCCCCTCCATATCATGGGATTCAGGTGTTCCAATCCCCTCCATATCATGGGATTCAGGTGTTTCAATCCCCTCCATATCATGTAATTCAGGTATTCCAATCCCCTCCATATCATGGGATTCAAGTGTTCCAATCCCCTCTATATCATTGGATTCAGGTGTTCCAATCCCCTCCATGGACACAGGTGTATACAATCAAGCCCCTAGGCATGCAGACGGCTTCTACAAACATTGGAGAAAGAATGGGTCGCTCTCAGGAGCTCAGTGACTCCAAGCGTGGTCCCGTGATAGGTGGCCACCTGGGCAATAAGTCCATCCATGACATTTCCTGGCTACTAAATATTCCACGCTCAACTGTTAGTGGAATTATAACAAAGTGGAAGCCACTGGGAACAACAGCCACTCAGCCACCAAGTGGTAGGCCACGTCACATGACAGGGCGGGGTCAGCACATGCTGAAGCGCACAGTGCGCAGAAGTCGCCAACTGTCTGCAGAGTCAATAGCTAAAGACCTCCAAACTTGGTGTGGCCTTCAGATGAGCCCAACAACAGTGTGTAGAGAGCTTCATGGAATGGGTTTCCATGGCCGAGCAGCTGCATCCAAGCCTTCCATCACCAAGTGCAATGCAAAGCGTCGGATGCCGTGGTGTAAAGCACGCCGCCACTGGACTCTAGAGCAGAGGAGACGTGTTCTCTGGAGTGACCAATCACACTTCTATGTCTGGCAATCTGATGGACATGTCTGGGTTTGGCGGTGGCCAGGAGAACGGTACTTGCCTGACTGCATTGTGCCAAGTGTAAAGTTTGGTGGAGGGGGGATTATGCTGTGGGGGTGTTTTTCAGGGTTTGAGCTATTTTTGCTGGGTGGATCAATTGTTGCTGGAGGGTCTATTGTTGCCGGGGGGGTCTATTGTTGCTGGGGGGTCTATTGTTGCTGGGGGGTCTATTGTTGCCGGGGGGTCTATTGTTGCCGGGGGGGTCTATTTTACTGCTTTTTTTTGTTATCATTAACAAATTCCATACAAATCAGCATCAAATATGATACCTGGTTCTGAATTCTATTATAAGGGCTAGTATTAGTAGGTGGGTAGGGGGTGGGACCAAGGGACAATGATCAGAGGTGGGTAGGGGGTGGAGTCAAGGAGTGATTCAGAAAGGTCTCATTCCGCTGTACGTAGCAATATGCAATCAACTTTTTCATGCGTAGGCATCCCTGGCACATGCACTTATGTTGGGAATGGGGAGCTCTTTTTTTTTGGGGGGGGGGATTTTAAGTGATTGGTTTTAACTTTAATTTTTACACTTTTTAACAATTTTGTTTAACTGACTTTTTTCCACATGTGACCAGTAGGGATGAGCCTGGCGGCAGGTTGATTAACGTTCGACTGCCGAATCCGAACTCTATTCCAACAGGATCTGAATATTAAAAAATGGCAGTTTTCAAGGCTAATAATGCAAGGGATTGTCAAAAAATGCAATGGGAGGATGGGGGGGGGGGGGGGCTGGGCACTGTCCTGGGGGATAAGTACCAAATCAAAAAAGAAATGTTAAATGTTCTGTTTGCATTAAAAATGCAAAACCCTACTAAATAACAAGTCTGGGGGGGGGGCCCGACTGTAAAGTGGTGCATCTGCACGATGTATACAACCTACTATTTCAATGCTGACATTTACAGAGACAGAAGTGTGTCCCAACTGCAGTAAATGACAGTTCCCGGCCTCTTCTTTCTACCTGTAAATGAAGCAGCCGAGGATTCCATTCATCAATACCAAACCTCACAGCCCCCCTCCGGGAAAACTTTTCTTTCAGTAGATTGGCGGGTGTCAGACAACATTATTGATGTGGCCCTGCATTGCTGGACGGCGTGATTGACGGCGGATGTACGGCGACTTTTAGGACTTGTCAAAAACCATGTTTTTTCATTTTTGTGAATGACTAGGGGTATTTTGTACCCCCCTACTCAGGGGTGGGCAGGAGGGGCAGCTGCCCTGGGCACAGCAGAGCAAGAGGAGTAGAGAATGAACATAGGGCACAGTTCCACATCCTTGCCCTGATAGTTGGGGGGCGGTATCTGGGTCCCACCCTATTGTTAAAGGGGTTTCCGGATTCTGATAAGTCTCTGGCCCCCAGACCCCCCATTAGGGGTACTTCATACCCCCTACTCAGGGCCGGGACAAAGGGGTGGGCAGAAGGAGCAGCTGCCCTGGGCACAGCAGAGCAAGGGGTCAGAGAATGAACATAGGGTGGTACACCCATTTTACAACATGCATTTGTGGGTGAGGGGGCACAGTTCTACATCCTTGCCCTGAGAGTTGGGGGGGGCAGTATCTGGGTCCAACCCTATTGTTAAAGGGGTTTATAAATTCTGATAAGTCTCTGGCCCCCAGACACCACTAGGGGTACTTTGTACCCCCTACACAGGGCCGGGACAAAGGGGTGGGCAGGAGAGGCAGCTGCCCTGGGCACAGCAGAGCAAGAGTAGCAGAGAATGAACATAGGGCGGTACACCCTGTTTACAACATGCATTTGTGGTTGGGGGGCACAGTTCCACATCCTTGCCCTGAGAGTTTGGGGGGGCTGTATCTGGGTCCAACCCTATTGTTAAAGGGGTTTCTGGATTCTGATAAGTCTCCGGCCCCCAAACCCCTACAAACCACCATGCCAGGGTTGTGGAGGAGAGGTTCTTGTCCTCATTAACATAGGGGCAAAATGCATTATCAGGAGGGTTCCCCCCGACAAGGGGGGGGTATGGGGTCTAGTATAGTTTCGGAGGGGGAGAGCAAATGCTTGTCCCCCCCCCCCCATGGCCTGTCAGACACTTAAATAGGGGGCTGGTATGTATTTTGAGGGAACTCCAGCTTTTTTTGTAATTGTTTTATCTGGGTTTCCCCCTTGAAATCCAATCTATCGTTGACTCCTTTTCATATATAGCTGGGGATTTCCAGCCATGTAAGTGAATGGGGCCAGTGACGTCATAGGTTGTTAAGGACTCGGCGGTACCTGCACCCACCGGCATCCTTATGTGGGCCCCACATGGGTCAAATTCCAAATGAATTTTCTGCAGAAAAATCGGAATTTCATGTATTTTGTAATCCGAAGGTGCCACTATTCATTTCCAAATTTGACCAACCAAGCCTTTCATTTTATCTCATGTTGTTACAGAAATCAATTTTCGTAGCCAAAAATTTTCTTTCCAGGTCACAGCTCTCGCTAATTTCTTATTTCAATTAAATTCCTTGCACAATTCTCCCATCATTGATTAGAAAGTCGTTTACTTTTCAAAAAATTTCCAACAAAACATTTCCAACAAAAAATTTCCAACAAAAGATTTCCAACAAAAGATTTCCAACAAAAGATTTCCAACAAAAATTTTCCAATATCCCCGATTACTCAACTTCAACAGTCGCTCGAAAATCATCTGATGCTGTGGCCCACTAAGTCCTCATACACACTTGATGTTGTTACAGCGGCTGCTTTTGGCGTTTTTTTCTACAGCCAGTAAACCCCCCCAGCATGTTATCCTCGGTGTCCATACACACATAGACTGGAATCAACGTTTTTTGGCTGGGATGTTTTTCGGCTGGAAAAACCCAGAACTAGAGGGTTTCTAGAGGAGTTTTTTAGCTGTAAAAAGCTGAAAAATTTGGTAAAAACGCCACCAACCTGCGCTTTTGGATTTTTTTTTTACCTAAAAAAACCCACTAAAAAACACAAACGCACAAAACGCCGCTAAACGCTAAAAAAAGCTGAATGTGACTTTACACAGCTAATGTTACCAGCGTTAGGAAAACGTCCCGTGTGCATGGATCCTAATGGGGCAAAATTTGAGCGAAAATTCTTAGAAGATATTGTCGAAAGGAAATTCTTTCGGAATTTGACCCGTGTATGGCCGACTTTAGCAACCACTGACAATGGAACCTGCCGCATATAATAGTGGTAGTCAAACAGGGGCTGAACGGTTAAACGTTTGGGCTTTCTCCTGAATGTCTGAACAGCCCGGGTTCTGTCCAAACCTTAAATTCATTCCTAGTGACTGGATTACAACCAGGAACACAATTGGTAGGCAGTTGTCACCCTATAATGAGAATTGCCTGGACCAGGACCCTCATGGCAGGATCACAACAAAATTTAAACCTTGAGATTTAAGAGTTAGATGTAAAAAAAAGATGAAAAACAAATTTTGAAATTCAACTTGTTGTTGTTGGTCGTCTACTTTGGAGGCCTTCCCCTACTCATTTGTATTGTAGATGTCCCCAGTGCAGATCTTCCCTGTTTGGTAAAATGTTCTCAGCAGGACAGGACAGGGGAAAACCTTCTAAATTTCATGGTGATCCTGCCATGAGGGTTCTGGCCCACACAATTCTTGTTATAGGGTGACAACTGTCTACCAGTTGTGTTCCTGGTCCTGGTCAGACTGACCATTTGGAAACTCGGGCACTGTCTGAGGGCCTGGGGTCAGTAGGGGGCCCCATGAGATGCCCCTGGTACCTTTTTCATAGGCTTTTTTGAGTTTGGGCAAGGACACAGGGGCCTCATGATCCCCTATTGCCCGGGGGCCCCATGAGTTGTCAGTCCGCCCCTGTTCCTGGTTCTAATCCAGTCACTAGGAATGAATTTAAGGTTTGGACAGAACCTCGGATGTTCAGAAATTCGGGAGAACTCCCAAACTTTTAACCGTTCAGCCCCTGTATTTTGACTACCAAAACTATGTAAAAAAAAAGTTCTGGCTGTGCATTGACTTTGCAGGAGATCTAAATCTTAAAAATCTCTTAGGCTTTTACATGCACAGCCAGAACTTCTTTTTTTGCATAGTTTTGGGTTGAATAAGGAAAGTCTGGAAGCCCTGTCAGGTTTTTACAGATATCTGTGGTTTTATTGGAGGGTTTTCCCCCATCCTGTCCTGCTGAGAACATTTTACCCAACAGGAAGTGAGGGAAGATCTGCATTGGGGACATCTGAAATACAAATGAGTAGGGGAAGGCCTGCAAAGTAGACGACCAACAACAGGTTGAATTTCAAAATTTGTTTTGAATCTTTTTTTACATCTAAGTCTTAAATCTCAAGGTTTAAATTTCATGGAAATCCTGCCATGAGGGTCCTGGTCCAGGCAATTCTCGTTAGAGGGTGACAACTGTCTACCAATTGTGTTCCTGGTTCTAATCCAGTCACTAGCAATGAATTTAAGGTTTGGACAGAACCAGGGGCGGACTAACAACTCATGGGGCCCCCAGGCAATAGGGGATCATGGGGCCCCTGTGTCATTGCCCAAACTCAAAAAAGCCTATGACAAAGGTACCAGGGGCATCTCATGGGGCCCCCTACTGACCCCGGGCAGTGCCCGAGTTTCCAAATGGTCAGTCCGCCCCTGGACAGAATCTTGGCTGTTCAGAAATCAAGAGAACGCCCAAAGTTTTAACCGTTCAGCCCCTGTATTGACTACCACTAATATACACGGCAGCCAACCATTGGGATTCAAATATTTCGCCACCAACCAAGAGCTACGGAGCATCACAGACAGTTCTTATCACAGACTTCTCAGTCCTCTGAAGATTTCATTATAAGAGATGTAACACACCTTAGTGTACTCGGCAGAGACATTTCATCAGGACACCCAGCCGGCCAGAAAGTCTTCATCTTTTGTGGTCACCAGTGGACCTCCAAGTCCTCTAATGTCCATTCTCAGCAGTCTGGTCATCGGCCCCCCAACTTCCTCCAGGTGATTTTCTGCCACCATGTGAGACTGAACACCTGCGACACACAGGGAGGGTGGACTGATTTGGAATGTTCCCAGGCATGGGAGACAACAGAAGCAAATATTTGTGCTCAGCCAGCACCGCCTCGAATTGTAAAACTTGTTTGGCGGAACAATGAGAGTCTTTCCAGTCAAAGAATGCAACCAAATAGCCAACAATTGGAGGACTTAGCCGGATATTGATTGAGAGCTGAAAGCGTGGCCAAACTTTCACCTTCTCTCCTACCATTAGAAAGCTAAAAGGCGGGGCGGTATCTAACTGACACCTTGAATGCTGCAGAAACCAACACGGGTCACCTGGGAGCAGGACACCGACGGCACATGTGAATCTCACTGGAGGCACCCATGTCCTTCCTTCCAGCCATCACCTAATATCGACCTCAAGTCCAACCTGCAGCTTGTCCATTAAATAGATGTCTGCGGAACGAACAACAATTTTTTGTTATGATATTATTATTTATTTCAGGTACTTATATAGCATCATCAATTTACACATATATTGTACATTCACATCAGTCCCTAACCCCCAACCCTCAAGGGGCATACAGTCTAAGGTCCCTAACCATCAAGGGGCATACAATCTAAGGTCCCTAACCCTCAAGGGGTGTACAATCTAAGGTCCCTAACCCTCAAGGGGCGTACAATCTAAGGTCCCTAACCCTCAAGGGGCATACAGTCTAAGGTCCCTAACCCTCAAAGGGGCATACAGTCTAAGGTCCCTAACCCTCAAAGGGCATACAATCTAAGGTCCCTAACCCTCAAGGGGCATAGAGTCTAAGGTCCCTAAACCTCAAGGGGCATCCAATCTAAGGTCCCTAACCCTCAAGGGACATATAGTCTAAGGTCCCTAACCCTCAAGGGGCGTACAGTTTAAGGTCCCTAACCCTCAAGGGGCATACAGTCTAAGGTCCCTGACCCTCAAGGGGCGTACAATCTAAGGTCCCTAACCCTCAAGGGGCGTACAGCCTAAGGTCTCTAACTCACATCCATACATACACATATTAGGGCCAATTTAGACAGGATCCAATTCACCTACCAGCATGTCTTTGGGAAGAAACCAGAGTACCTGGAGGAAACCCACGCAGGCACAGGGAGAACATGCAAACTCCAGGCAGGTGGTGCTGTGGTTGGGATTCGAACCAACAACCCCAGTACTGCCAGGTGGAAGTGCTAACCATTTAGCCACTGTGCTGATTCGTAGTTTGAAATATTTCATTTAGTTAAATTAGTTTCATTCATTTTTTTTAATCCGTTTCCTTTCATTTTCAAATTCGATGATTCTATTTGAATTAAATTCGACAAAATTTGTATTGGCATTCAAATTCTAATTTATTCTATTCGAAATTCGAATGTCAGAAGATGTTTATATTCTTTCTATTGTATTCTATTCTATTTTGTTGTGTTTTCTGTTCTATTCTATTCTTTTCTAATCTATTCAAATTTGAATTTATTGTGTTCGAAATTATAATTTCAGAAGACAGTTACCGTATTTATCGCTCCATAAGACGCACTTTTTTCCCTCCAAAAAAGGGGGGGAAATGTCAGTGCGTGTTATGGAGCGAATATAAAGCGGGCCGGTCCGATATTTCCGCTGCCGCCACCATGTCGGAATACCGGGCCGGCCTCTCAGCTGTTCTCTGCTGCAGGACCTTACCTGTTCCTCGGTCCAGCGCTGTACAGTCTTCCCACGCCGGCATCTGTGACAGCCGGGTTCCCACTGCGCATGCGCAAGGAGCGCTGCACTTTGTGAATGATCCGGCATCTTCTGGGACACATGACAGGTCCCAGAAGACACCGGGCCATTCACAAAGTGCAGCGCTTCTCGCGCATGCGCAGTGGGCGCCCGGCTGTCACAGGGGACTTTTTTCTGTTTCTTTCCCTTTGATTGCTGTTCTGTGCATCAGTACTATGAACCCTGGTTGGTATTGATGATGTGCCACCAGGGGGTGTGCCATTGACAGCCTGGGCTCATAGGAAGTAGACTGGGTGTCATTATCCCAACTGCTGGGCAGTACAACTTCATAAAAAATGTAACCAAACTCTGCTTTAACCCTGTGTAGACTCTGACCCAGATCTGATGGGAATTTCACCCAAGGACTGTGGAGGGGGCTCCAGCTGACAAATGTGGACTGTGTGGAAGGTAGGTGTCTTTAATAGAGCTTTAACACCCCCCCCTCCATACATAAACATTAACATGCCCCCAAAATGAACCCTCAATGCTTAACCTACCCTTTAAAACTTGAAGTTACCCCTAGCTAAACCTTGAAAATTAACTATTAACAGTATAGCTAGTCCTAAAAACAAGATTTAACCAGAATCACGGGGATTTACCACAAACCCATAGAAACAGATAACCCAAACCTTCCATGGTAGCAGAAAGCTTGAACCCTACATGGTAGTAGAAAGTCCACTCCCTCAATTGTAGCAGAAAACACAAACCTTCCATGGCAGTAGAGAACAAAGCTTCTATGGTAACAGAAAGCCTGAAACCTCCATGGTAGCAGATAACAAAACTTCCAAGTCAGCAAAGAAACAAACCCTCCATGGTAGCAGAGAATCTGAACCCTCCATGGTAGCAGAGAACCCTAACCCACCATTGTAGTAGAGAACCCAACCCCCCCCCCCCCATGGTAGCATAGAATAGGAACCTTCCATGGTAGCAGAAAACATGAACCTTAGATGGTAGCACAGAACACGAACCCTCCATAGTAGCAGAAAACCCAAACCCTCCATGGTAGCAGCGAACCTGAACCCTTCATGGAAGAAGAAATCCTCAAACCCTCCATGGTAGCAAACCTCAAACCCTCCATGGTAGCAGTGAACCCAAACCCTCTAATGTAGCAAAGAATCTGAACTTTTTTATGGTAGCAGAGAACCAAAACCTTCCATTGTAGCAAAGAATCTGAACCTTCCAAGGTAGCACAGAACCTGAAGCTTCCATTGTAGCAAAGAACTCCATCCCTCCCTGGTAGCGAACCTTCCATGGTAGCACAGAACCCAAACCCTCCATGGTAGCAGGGAACTTGAACCCTCCATGGTAGTAAAAGAAAATTCAAACCCTCCATGGTAGCAGATAACATAAACCTTCCATGGTAACAAAGAGCCAAGCCCTCCATGGTAGCAGAGAACCCAAACCATCCATGGTAGCAGAGAACCTGAATAAATTGGATGAATTGGATTGAAGATTGTGCGGGTCTTCTCATCCAGCATCAGTACCTGACCTCACAAATAGGGAGAAATGTCCACAGATACCCTCCAAAATCTTGTGAAAAGCCTTCCTAAGAGAGTGGAGGCTTGTATAGCCGCCATGGGGAAGGGACAACACCATATTAATGGCCACGGAGGGTGGAGGCAGCCCTATATTAATGCCCATAAAGGCAAAGGGGGGCAACTCCATAATAATGAACACAGAGAAGGAGGTGGCACTTCTATGAGGTTGGGGGACTCCATATTAATGTCTATAGCATGGGGGGCAACTCCATAATAACAGACATGGGGGCATGGCGGAGGGGGAAACTCCATATTAATCCCTGATTTGGGAATGTATTGCCCCACAAAAGGTGTGATGGTCAAGTATACACATGTTTGCTCATATATTGTAAATCAGAGCCGTCTTTAACGTGGGGCAAAAGGGGCTGCTGCCCTGGGCCCAGTCATTGTTGTGAGGCCCAAAGCAGCTGCCCTTTGAGCCCACACTGCCTGCAAAGTGGGGCCCAGATGACTGCAATGTAGACATTGCCGCATGGGGTACAGGGGGGGCAGTGCTGTATTCTCCAGGCAGTAGGGAGTGGGTGGAGCCAGGAGGTTTACTGAAGTTCTGACCCCGCCCCAGGCAGTCTGTATGCTCAGGAGAGCAAGAGAGAGGCTGTAGAGTAGGAGCTGAGATCTGAGTAGGAGCCCCACCCCCAGAGCTCTGAGAGTGGATAGTGAGCCTGTCTGGCCAGGTAGATCCTTCCCCCATACACTTTGTGTGGACTGTTATCTTACACTCTGAGCTGTTGTTGTTCACCAACTGTAAAGCTGTGCATTGCTGAAAGGTCTCTGGTTATCTCCTGTAATGCGCCCGCATTCTCTGGTTATCTCCTCTAGTACATCTGCAATCTCTGGTCATATCTTGTAGTACATCTGCAATCTTTGGTCATCTCCTGTAGTACATCTGCAGTCTCTGGTCATCTCCTGTAGTACATCTCCAGTCTCTGGTCATCTCCTGTGGTACATCTGCAGTCTCTGATCATCTTCTGTAGTATATTTGCAGTCTCTGACCATCTCCTGTAGTATGTGTATAAATGTGCCACTTTACTTGCTCAATTATATGGATTGCTCCACTAATCAGTGAGCGGTAATGATGTGCAGTAACCTCTAGCAACTAATCAGTGAGCGGTAATGATGTGCAGTAACCTCTAGCAACCAGTAAGTGAGTGGTAATGATATGCAGTAACCTGCAGCAACCAATCAGTGAGCAGTAATGTTAAGCAGTAACCTCTAGCAACAAATCAGCAAGCAGTAATGATGTGCAGTAACCTCTAGCAACCAATCAGTGAGCAGTATTGATGTGCAATAACCTCTAGCAACCAATCAGCAGTAATGAAGTACAGTAACCTCTAGCAACCAACCAATGAGTGGTAATGATAAGCAGTAACCTCTAGCAACCAGTTAGCAGTAATGAAGTACAGTAACCTCTAGCAACCAACCAATGAGTGGTAATGATAAGCAGTAACCTCTAGCAACCAGTTAGCAGTAATGAAGTACAGTAACCTCTAGCAACCAATCAATGAGTGGTAATGATAAGCAGTAACCTCTAGCAACTAATTAGTGAGTGGTAATGATGTGCAGTAACCTCTAGCAACTAATCAGTGAGCGGTAATGATGTGCAGTTACCTCTAGCAACCAGTAAGTGAGTGGTAATGATATGCAGTAAGCTGTAGCAACCAATCAGTGAGCAGTAATGTTAAGCAGTAACCTCTAGCAACAAATCAGCAAGCAGAAATGATGTGCTATAACCTCTAGCAACCAATCAGTGAGCAGTATTGATGTGCATTAACCTCTAGCAACCAATCAGCAGTAATGAAGTACAGTAACCTCTAGCAACCAACCAATGAGCAGTAATGATAAGCAGTAACCTCTAGCAACCAATCGGTGAGTGGTATGATGTGCAGTAACCTCTAGCAACCAATCAGTGAGTGGTAATGATAAGCAGTAACCTCTAGCAACAAATCAGAAAGCAGAAATGATGTGCTGTAAGCTCTAGCAAGCAATCTATCTATGTATATAATAAATCTTTATATTGATCCAGGCTATGCCACCTCTATAATACATTTTATTTCTAAACTTGTTACATTATTTCATATGTATATATAGCAAGTTGTGTCCTTGTGCTGCGCAGACATCAGGCAATACTTACCTCTGATAACATACTACGCCGACCCATCAGATCTGCTGTCAGACCTCAGTATGGCGGTCTCGGTGTGACTGTTTGCAGAGGAACCAGCCAACAGCAAATAAAACTTCAGCATGCACCAAAAACCTTCGCCATGTCTATAGTCAATATTTATCACACGGCAGCGACTGATATCACACATATGTCACAGTCGGTGCGACTCGCAGGCTGGCTACAAATAGATTTGTTTATAAATGACAGCGTCCTATCAACAACAGCCAAAAGCCACAGATGTGGAAGATTACCTTTAATTGCCATTGTAACCTGTGTGTGTCTGCTCCAGTTTTAGTAAATCTCCCCCATGGAGTCAATCTCAGGAGAGCAGCCTAGGGTGACAACAATGACTGCCACCATATATACCGTGGAGGAGTGACGTAGCCACCCAGGAACTGGAAGAGCAGCCTGTGGTATACCTGTGGGGGGTTTTCTTTGTATCCCGAACAATTCTCCTGGCAGTTTCCATCTTTATAAAGTTCCATTACCTTGTTAGGCAGGTTTTTTAACAGTTCTTTTCTGCTCCCCATGGCTCAGTGTCTAGCCTGCTCAGTGCATCCACGTGAGAGCTAACAAACTCACTATTTATCCACAGACAATAATTGCGATTTCAAAAGCCACAGATGTGGAAAATTACCTTTAATTTCCATTGTAACCTGTGTGTGTCTGCTCCAGTTTTAGTAAATCTCCCCCATGCAGTCAATATCAGGAGAGCAGCCTAGGGTGACAACAATGACTTCCACCAGATATACCGTGGAGGAGTGACGTAGCCACCCAGGAACTGGAAGTGTGTTCTCTGCTGGATTGCCAGTTGACAATAATGTAAAAGGAATGTGAAAAAGGAAAACAAATGCAGCCACCACACCATGGACTAGTAAGCTGCGATTATATGATGTTTCTGGTTTGGGGTTTAGACAGGGGCGGACTGACAACTCATGGGGCCCCTGGGCAATAGGGGATCATGGGGCCCCTGTGTCCTCACCCACACCCAAAAACGCCTATGAAAAAGGTACCAGGGGCGTCTCATGGGGCCCCCTACTGACCCCGGGCCCTCGGGCAGTGCTCGAGTTCCCAAATGGTCAGTCCGCCCCTGGGTTTAGATATATTTTAGGAGGCTACAAGAATTGGAGATCAGCATAAAATCTTCTACCCATCCATCAACAATGGAAGCTTCACTGCTCATGAATCCCTAGACGATAAAAAGACGATGTGCAATGAAAACGCTGAACAAGATCGGTGGAACGCAACGACTGTACCAGGAATGACCTTTGCATCTTGTTATTGCATTCAGCATTCCCGAAGAAAAAAAAAAATCACAAATGAATGCAGAACAAAGAACGTAAAATTTGGAATACGCCTATAAAAACGCATCACGGCATAATGGATTTTAGATGGAGCTCATCGTGTTTAGTGATCATTAGGGGGGAGCATACAGATTAGGGGGGAGCATACAGATTAGGGGGGAGCATACAGGCCATCCTGGATATTCAACGAGCCTCTTTGTGCTCAGAACTTCAAGGAAATATTATAAGCCGTCATATACAACATGCTACAGTATATCCCACCATCGCAACATAACGTACTTTAGCAGCCTTTCTCAACTCTTTTCCCCCCAGAAGAACCCCGAAAATAATGATCAGATCTCAGGGAACCCTTAAATTTATTGGGGGTCAATGGGAGAAATGCTCCCCATATTGTTGGCCGGTGGGAAGATTGGTCTCTTTACTGTGGTAGATAGAATGCCACCCTTGTAGACAAAAAGATAATTGGGTTAAACTGTTGGTTTTGCCAGAGTTGGTTCTGGAACTATCGAGGTGCCACTAATTGGGAGGTCGATCAGACACCGCTCAAGGATCCCCTTGGAACTTCTAGAGAAAGGAAGAAACCCTTGGAAACCTGGTTGAGAATGGCTATACTATTGTTCACCCCGTTACATAACATAACGGGGTGGACAATCGCAACATAACATACTTTAGCAGCCTTTCTCAACCTTTCTCCCCCCAGAAACACCCCTAAAATAATGATCAGATCTCAGGGAACCCTTACTAAATTTATTGGGGGTCAAGGGGGGAAATGCTCCCCATATTGTTGGCTGGTGGGAAGATTGGTCTCTTTACTGTGGTAGATAGAATAGAAAGATAATTGTGTTATGCTGTTGGTTTTGCCAGAGTTGGTTCTGGAACTATCGAGGTGCCACCAATTGGGAGGTAAATCAGACACGGTTCAAGGAACCCCTTGGAACTTCTAGAGAAAGAAAGAAACCCTTGGAATCCTGGTTGAGAATGGCTATACTAATCTCCACCCCATTACATAACATAACAGGGTGGACAATTGCAACATAACGTACTTTTGTAGCCTTTCTCAACTCTATTTCCCCCAGAAGAACCCCTAAAATAATGATCAGATCTCAGGGAACCCTTACTAAATGTATTGGGGGTCAATGGTGGTAATGCTCCCCACATTGTTGGCCGGTGGGAAGATTGGTCTCTTTACTGTGGTAGATAGAATGCCACCCTTGTAGACAATTAAAAAGATAATTGTGGTATGCTGTTGGTTTTGCCAAATAGAGTTGGTTCTGGAACTATCGAGGTGCCACCAATTGGGAGGTCAATCAGACACCGTTCAAGGAACTCCTTGGAACTTCTAGAGAAAGGAAGAAACCCTTGGAATCCTGGTTGAGAATGGCTATACTATTGTCCACCCCCATTACATTGGGGGTCAATGGAGGAAATGCTCCCCACATTGTTGGCTGGTGGGAAGATTGCTTTCTTTACTGTGGTAGATAGAATGCCACCCTTATAAACAATTAAAAACATAATTTTATTATGCTGTTGGTTTTGCAAAAAAGAGTTGGTTCTGGAACTATGGAGGTGCCACCAATTGGGAGGTCGATCAGACACCGTTCAAGGAACCCCTTGGAACTTCTAGAGAAAGGAAGAAACCCTTGGAAACCTGGTTGAGAATGGCTATACTATTGTTCACCCTGTTACATAACGTAACGGGGTGGACAATCGCAACATTGCATACTTTAGCAGCCTTTCTCAACTCTTTTCCCCCAGATGAACCCCTAAAATAATGATCAGATCTCAGGGAACCCTTACTAAATGTATTGGGGGTCAATGGTGGTAATGCTCCCCACATTGTTGGCCGGTGGGAAGATTGGTCTCTTTACTGTGGTAGATAGAATGCCACCCTTGTAGACAATTAAAAAGATAATTGTGGTATGCTGTTGGTTTTGCCAAATAGAGTTGGTTCTGGAACTATGGAGGTGCCACCAATCGGGAGGTCGATCAGACACCGCTCAAGGGACCCCTTGGAACTTCTAGAGAAAGGAAGAAACCCTTGGAAACCTGGTTGAGAATGGCTATACTATTGCACAACCCGTCTATCCTCCACTATCGTACTATAGGAAACCACCACCATCTCCACTGCCTCTGACCCCAGTGTCAATCCTGGTCCATCAGAAGTCGCCCCCTTACCTGGGTTCCCCGTGCAGGGTAGACATTGCACAACGCCAGCTCTGTTCTCCAGCCTGTTAAACCAAGTGACTCTTCCTTGTTAGCTTGAAGTTAGCAATCAAGACTTTTTGGTTAAATATTTACCCTTGTTGTATGATCTGACCCTGATAGTCTGCGTGTGAAAGGACTGGCATCTCACACAATACCTGGAGCGTTCCTTTCACCTGTGTCATTTGTTTGTGTGCTTTTGTTT
The DNA here is from genome assembly GCF_062004578.1 of Staurois parvus. Taxonomy (NCBI): domain Eukaryota; kingdom Metazoa; phylum Chordata; class Amphibia; order Anura; family Ranidae; genus Staurois; species Staurois parvus. The sequence goes on along the minus strand of NW_028318647.1, from coordinate 631,886 downwards.
TCTTAGCTTTAGTTTCTTCTCACGTGATGTTTATGATCTCAGTAGGTTTCATCTGGTCCTACCTGCCTATCGACACCTTTCCAAGGCTGAATTTTGTTCTCTGCCCATGCTTTGAGGGGGGAAAAGGGGTTTTACAGATACAGTTGTCCTCAAAAGTTTGCTTCCCCTGGCAGAAATGGTGAAATTTTGGCATTGATAGTGAAAATATTATTATTATTTATTATTATTATTATACAGGATTTATGGCACCAACAGTTTGCTCAGCACTTAACAATATAAAGGGAGACAATACAGCAATGATACAGTTCAATACAAGAGGGTTAGGAGGGCCCTGATCCCGGGAGCTTACAATCTAAGAGGGAGGGGCTGGTGCTACAAACGGTAATAACTGTGGGGGATGGATTGGTAGGAGGAATAGAAGCAGGGGAGGGCTGACCATTCGGGCACTGCTCGAGGGCCCAGGGTCAGTAGGGGGCTCCATGAGATGCCCCTGGTACCTTTTGTAGCCTTGTTTGAGTGTGGGCGAGGACACAGGGGCCCCATGATCCCCTATTGCCCGGGGGCCCCATGAGTTGTCAGTCCGCCCCTGAATAGAAGATTCTGTTATTAGCTGAGGGCAGGATAGGCTTCCCTGAAGAGATCGGTTTTCAGAGATCGCCTAAAAGTGGGCAGAGTAGGCCATAGTCTGATAGATTGGGGTAGAGAGTTCTAGAGGATGGGGGAGGCTCTGGAGAAATCCTGGAGATGAGAATGGGAGGAGGAGACAAGGGAGCTAGAGAGCAGGAGGTCGAGCGAGGAGCAGAGAGGATGGTTTGGGTGATATTTGGAGACAAGATTGGCGATGTAACCCCACACCATAATCCCCCCTCCACCAAACTTTACACTTGGCACAATGCAGTCAGGCAAGTACCGTTCTCCTGGCAACCACCAAACCCAGACATGTCCATCGGATTGCCAGACAGAGAAGCGTGATTGGTCACTCCTCAGAACACGTCTCCACTGCTCTAGAGTCCAGTGGCGGCGTGCTTTACACCACTGCATCCGACGCTTTGCATTGCACTTGGTGATGGAAGGCTTGGATGCAGCTGCTCGGCCATGGAAACCCATTCCATGAAGCTCTCTACGCACTGTTGTTGGGCTCATCTGAAGGCCACACCAAGTTTGGAGGTCTTTAGCTATTGACTCTGCAGACAGTTGGTGACTTCTGCGCACTGTGCGCTTCAGCATGTGCTGACCCCGCCCTGTCATGTGACGTGGCCTACCACTTGGTGGCTGAGTGGCTGTTGTTCCCAGTTGCTTCCACTTTGTTATAATCCCACTAACAGTTGAGTGTGGAATATTTAGTAGCCAGGAAATGTCCCAGATGGACTTATTGCCCAGGTGGCCACCTATCACGGGACCACGCTTGGAGTCACTGAGCTCCTGAGAGCGACCCATTCTTTCACCAATGTTTGTAGAAGCCGTCTGCATGCCTAGGGGCTTGATTGTATACACCTGTGTCCATGGAGGGGATTGGAACACCTGAATCACATGATATGGAGGGGATTGGAACACCTGAATCACATGACTGGGAGGGGATTGGAACACCTGAATCACATGATATGGAGGGGATTGGAGCACCTGAATCACATGACATGGAGGGGATTGGAACACCTGAATCACATGATATGGAGGGGATTGGAACACCTGAATCACATGATATGGAGGGGATTGGAACACCTGAATCACATGATATGGAGGGCGGGGACAATACCTTTGGCAATATAGTATATATATATATATTCAGATCTTTATTCATTTTCATGTTAATAGCAATATAAAACAGAAAATAAAAGCCGACTGTTGAGCTCCTCTATATGACACTCGTGTTCTTGGCCTTAGATAGACTTTACTAAATCTGGGACAATTACAAGGACTCGAAGAAGCTTCCATAGCATAGGGAGGGAGATTCAATGATCAGTTGAACGTTTATCATGCCTCAGTCAATCCCTCAAAGGGTGTGCCTAGAAGGTGGCTGAAGAGGTACTAAACAGGGGCGGACTGACAACTCATGGGGCCCCCGGGCAATAGGGGATCATGGGGCCCCTGTGTCCTTGCCCAAACTCTAAAAAGCCTATGAAAAAGGTACAAGGGGAATCTCATGGGGCCCCCTACTGACCCCGGGCAGTGCCCGAGTTTCCAAATGGTCAGTCCGCCCCTGGTACTAAATGTGCAGGTGGCCTGAGCACATGGTCCCCCCCAGGAGGGTCCAAGCCTTATGGGGGGCTATTGCTCCCAGGCAGCTGAAGTGATTTAAGGATTGAGGTCTGGACCTCATCGGGTGCTAGGCTGAGGGACTGGGGCAGAATTACCAAAGGTTAATGTTTGCTGGAGAGCATCTTTCTGAAGTTCTGGTCTGGAGAAGGATCTTTTATCTCTTTCTCTGAGGTTCTACCTGTGGATGCTGGGTGGCAGACAGCTCCTGGGACATTGTGAGTAAAGACCTAGCTGTGGGACTCCAGTCTATGAAATCTGGTCTGGAGAAGGCTTTTCTCCCTCCATGGGAAGTGTCTGGAGGAAGCTGAAAGGTGTACAGCTGTCCTGGGACTTGTGAGTAATGACCCTGAACAGTGATCCTGGGCAGAAAAGTATTTAGAATTTTTTCTGCCCTAGGCAACACAAAAAATCTGCCCCCTCCTTCCCCTCGGACCACCACCAGCCCACCTACCACACAACATGGCTCCTGCGATCCCACCCGGAGAGAGACTCCCCATCACAGCGGCTCCCTTTCTGGAGTCTCATGGCTCCCCTCACTCCATTCTGCCACCCAGCTCCAGTGTCCAAAAGAACCAGCATTCCTTCTTTGGGGGGAGCCCTCCCCTCACTCCACTCTGCCATCCAGCCCCAGTTCCTAAGAGAACCAGCGTTCCTTCTTCCAGGTGGCGATGCTCCCCTTACTCCACTCTGTCGCTCAGCCCCGGTGCCCAGGAGAACCTAGTGTCCCTAGTCACCACCACACCAGTCCCAGTGTTCATAGTCACCACCACACCAGTCCCAGTGTCCATAGTCAACACCACACCGGTCCTAGTTCCCTGATCACCACAAAAGTGTGAGTGAGCCCACTCCCTTGGCTGAGAAGCGACCCCACACATGAATGTTCTCAGGATGCTTTACTGTTGGCATGACCCAGGACTGATGGTAGCGCTCACCTTTTCTTCTCCGGACAAGGTATTTTCTAGATGCCCCAAACAATCGGAAAGGGGATTTCTCAGAGGCAATGACTTTCCCCCAGTCCTCAGCAGTCCACTCCCTGTACCTTTTGCAGAATATCAGTCTGTCCCGGATGTTTTTCCTGGAGAGAAGTGGCTTCTTTGCTGCCCTTCTTGACACCAGGCCATCCTCCAAAAGTCTTCTCCTCACTGTGCGTGCCGATGCTCTTACACCTGCTTGCTGCTATTCCTGAGCTAGCTCTGCACTGGTGGTGCCCCAATCCTGCAGCTGAATCAACTTTAGGAGATGGTCCTGGCCAGGGGCGGACTGACCATTCGGATGCTCGGGCACTGCCTGAGGGCCCGGGGTCAGTAGGGGGCCCCATGAGATTCCCCTTGTAACTTTCATAGGCTTTTTTGGGAGTGGTTTGAGTGTTGGCGAGGACACAGGGGCTCCATGATCCCCTATTGTTGTCAGTCCGCCCCTGGTCCTGGTGCTTGCTGGACTTTCTTGGGTGTCCTGAAGCCTTCTTCACCACAATTGAACCTCTCTCCTTGAAGTTCTTGATGATCTGATAAATGGCTGATTTAGGTGCCATCTTAGTAGCAGCAAAATCCTTGCCTGTGAATCCCTTTATGTACAAAGCAATGATGACGTCACGGGGTTCCTTGCAGGAAAATTCATATTTGTGTCATTCTCAATACTTTTAGCCAGGGCTGTAGATAAATACAAACCGCTTTGGCTGGAGTTGAGCTTCAACAAAGACTTTTTATGTAACCCCCCTGGCGGTATTCCCGAGTGTAGCTCGGGGTAAAGTTTCAGCACCACAAGCGGTAATCCCGACCTACACTCGGGAACAGGGGCGGACTGACCATTTGGAAACTTGGGCACTGCCCGAGGGCCCGGGGTCAGTAGGGGGCCCCATGAGATGCCCCTGGTACCTTTTACACAGGCTTTTTTGAGTTTGGGCAAGGACACAGGGGCCCCATGATCCCCTATTGCCCGGGGGCCCCATGATCCTCTATTGCCCGGGGGCCCCATGAGTTGTCAGTCCGCCCCTGCTTGGGTGTTGCTCCAGGATCTCTTCATCACTTACCTCGTCCTGTGCTCCCGCGATGTCCCTCCTGCAGTGTCCCCTGTAATGTCCTCCGGCCGATACCAGCATCCATCTTCCGGGTTCCGTTCCCTGCGACGTCGGGACGTAAGGGGGACGGAACTGGCGGGAAATTTGAAAATTGTAAAAGTGACATTCACTAAATACACTAAAATCACATAGTATAACATTCCTGTATCAAACCATTTCACATACATTGTGTCCCGAGTGCTTTGTCCGGCGCCCTGCCTGCATTTTTACCGCCCTTTCCGCCTGGAAACTGAGAAACGTCCATGGCGTCGAAAAAGCGTCCCTTTAGGTCAGACGCGGTTTTAGACCGGCTAGAGAACAGCGATAGTAAATCAGAACCACTTGCAGAATTGAGTGATAATGATTGGTGGGGGAAATTCCTCATCAGACACTGAAAACGATTCTGCGACTGAGCTCAGCGATGTGCGAACTTGGCGCTATATTTCACATTTCAGTGTTTTTGGTTTGATTATATTATTGAATTACATTTATTATTATTATATTATTATTTTTTATGATTATTTATTAAATTATAATTTATGATTTCGTGTTTCAAATTTTATCCTCCCCGGGATGTTTACTAGACTCTTGTTCAGACAGATTTCAGTGAGTTATTCCTAAGAATTACAGGCCTACAATAAAAAAACATTTCCATGCAAAAAAATGTACCGCTTTGAGCACAGAAATCTGGACATAATCAGACCGCTAGGGAGGCTACAGTCCCTTGAGTCTCCATGTTGTCTCTTGCTTGGAGTCTTCTTTCTAGGGGTTAAAAATATGTCCTTCAGCTTCTCCAAAATTGAGTTTTGGGTTTCTGTCCTTTTTTTTTTTTCTTGAAGACGAAATAATAATAAATAAAAAAAAAATCCCTCTACCGGTTTTATTACTCTTGGCAGCCTCTAATTTTCCTACCTTGGGTAAGTGAGCGCTCACAAATGAAATTAGCGTCGGGAAGGGCAGCTCGCTAGGAGAATTTTTCCGTTCATTTAAGCCGTTGGAGTTGATTCTCCCTCCTCCGATCAGGTAGTTGTCAGCGGTCCAGGTTGTCGCCGCCATGCTATGTTTTGTCTATGCCGGTGAAATCACACTTCGCTTTTTCCTTTTTCGGTGAAGCCGTCTGAATCTGAAATGCTGGATTGTGATGGAGGAATAGGAGGCCTGATTTCATTGTGGTAGATCGAGGACTGCCAGGGACCACAAGCGGATGAAGTGCAGCGGAGAGTGTTTCCATCCTGGGTGCCCGGGGACCTTCTCCTGACACCTACACACCATGGAGTCCATGTAGGAAGAATGTGCAGAGCTGTTCATACAGGGAGTCCGCATGGACATTCCTTCCGTGCACATTGGGCCACAACGGATGTTCTCATGCCACACCAGTCCCAGTGTCCCTAATCACCACCACACCAGTCCCAGTGTCCCAGATCACCACCACACCAGTCCCAGTGTCCCTAATCACCACCACACCAGTCCCAGTACCCTGATCACCACCACACCAGTCCCAGTGTCCCAAATCACCACCACACCAGTCCCAGTACCCTGATCACCGCCACACCAGTCCCAGTGTCCCTAATCACCACCACACCAGTCCCAGTGTCCCTAATCACCACCACACCAGTCCCAGTACCCTGATCACCGCCACACCAGTCCCAGTGTCCCAGATCACCACCACACCAGTCCCAGTGTCCCTGATCACCGCCACACCAGTCCCAGTGTCCCTAATCACCACCACACCAGTCCCAGTACCCTGATCACCGCCACACCAGTCCCAGTGTCCCTGATCACCGCCACACCAGTCCCAGTGTCCCAGATCACCACCGCACCAGTCCTAGTGTCCCAAATCACCACACCAGTCCCAGTACCCTGATCACCGCCACACCAGTCCCAGTGTCCCTAATCACCACCACACCAGTCCCAGTACCCTGATCACCGCCACACCAGTCCCAGTGTCCCTAATCACCACCACACCAGTCCCAGTGTCCCTAATCACCACCGCACCAGTCCTAGTGTCCCAAATCACCACACCAGTCCCAGTGTCCCTAATCACCACCACACCAGTCCCAGTACCCTGATCACCGCCACACCAGTCCCAGTGTCCCTAATCACCACCACACCAGTCCCAGTGTCCCTAATCACCGCCACACCAGTCCCAGTGTCCCTAATCACCGCCAAACCAGTCCCAGTGTCCCTAATCACCGCCACACCAGTCCCAGTGTCCCTAATCACCGCCACACCAGTCCCAGTGTCCCTAATCACCGCCACACCAGTCCCAGTGTCCCAAATCACCTCCACACCAGTCCCAGTGTCCCTAATCACCACCACACCAGTCCCAGTGTCCCTAATCACCTCCACACCAGTCCCAGTGTCCCTAATCACCACCACACCAGTCCCAGTGTCCCAAATCACCACCACACCAGTCCCAGTGTCCCTAATCACCACCACACCAGTCCCAGTGTCCCAAATCACCTCCACACCAGTCCCAGTGTCCCTAATCACCACCACACCAGTCCCAATGTCCCTAATCAGTCGCAGTGTCCCTAACCTCCGCCACACCAGTCCCAGTGTCCCTAATCACCACCACACCAGTCCCAGTGTCCCTAATCACCGCCACACCAGTCCCAGTGTCCCAAATCACCACCACACCAGTCCCAGTGTCCCTAATCACCACCACACCAGTCCCAGTGTCCCTAATCACCACCACACCAGTCCCAGTGTCCCAAATCACCTCCACACCAGTCCCAGTGTCCCTAATCAGTCCCAGTGTCCCTAATCACCACCACACCAGTCCCAGTGTCCCTAATCAGTCACAGTGTCCCTAATCACCACCACGCCAGTCGCAGTGTCCCTAATCATCACCACGCCAGTCCCAGTGTCCCTAATCACCACCACGCCAGTCGCAGTGTCCCTAATCATCACCACGCCAGTCCCAGTGTCCCTAATCACCACCACACCAGTCCCAGTGTCCCTAATCAGTCACAGTGTCCCTAATCATCACCACGCCAGTCCCAGTGTCCCTAATCACCACCACGCCAGTCGCAGTGTCCCTAATCATTGCCACACCAGTCCCAGTGTCCCTAATCACCACCACACCAGTCCCAGTGTCCCTGATCCCCACCACACCAGTCATATGATGAAGTACGAGATCATGTGAAACGCGTTAACAAGTCCTGTATTCATGTCCTGGTGTTCTGTGTGTCCTATAGATCAATACTCACTATACTCATCAATCCTCCGGTGTGCGGCTCACCCTCCTTCCTGTCACACCACTCACAGTATCACCTGTCATTCACATGTCCGATGCTCTCTGAAGAGTGATCTGCGTTGGGATCGCTCTTCAGAGAGCATTTGAAATGGGGTGAGGAGGAGTTTCATCAATGTCTTCTGGAATCCCACACTAGCATGCCACAGCCCTGTGCCTTGCACCAAGTTGTGGGGCGCTTGCAGAGTGGGTGAATGGGAAGTGCTTGGTGGGTTCTGCGACTGCCAGATCCGATGGGGGTTCATTTCCTGCTGCAGCCACATGTGTACACCCCCAGCCACTGCCTCTGCAGCTAAAAATGGTATTAGGTACAACTTTGGCTTAACCATGGGGTTTTACTGCCCTCAACTCATGTATGAATGAGCACCAGAGGCGGACTGACCATTTGGAAACTCGGGCACTGCCCAAGGGCCCGGGGTCAGTAGGGGGCCCCATGAGATGCCCCTGGTACCTTTTTCATAGGCTTTTTTGTTGGAGCAAGGACACAGGGGCCCCATGATCCCCTTTTGCCTGGGGGCCCCATGAGTTGTCAGTCCGCCCCTGATGAGCACTATGGCTATTTGGCTGTTTTCTCTGAACAAATGTCCCTGTAAACCCCAAAAACTTCTTCCATCAATCATTTCGCTGTCCAATCACAGACTGGGGGAGGGACAGGACCTGTGAGTGTTACTGAACCACAGCAATCAAGGAAAAATCAAGTCTCCCGCCCTGAAATATATAGTGTGCCAGAGCTGTGTAAATCTCAGAACTGGATGGACAAATCCTTTGGCAGGGAAGGCATCTCCCATAAATGTATTTAGCTGTTTGGCCGGAGTTCACCTTTAATCACACTCAGTGGTGTATTTATCACAAAATGAAAACTGGGGCAGCAAGAAAGAGAAGTAAAGAAGTGAAATCAATGTTGCCTTTTCAAGATGGAAAAAAATGAAATGTCTCATTACCATGAAAATGAATTGAAGAGGAAGGCAGACGTCAGGCGGTATGGATGAATCGGCGCTCTTGGCCTACTTCCCCGCTCTCTACTCACTTTACATAACGTACTCATCACAATGACATGGACTGAGACGGCGACTACGCCGGCCCTGATGTTACATCACTGTTCATGGTATAGTCCGTAGGGTTCAATATTGGGCCGCCGGCTTTTCCCATGCACATGACCTTTATTGGGTCCCCAGTCTTAGTCCGTAGGGTTCAATATTGAGTTGGCCCCACCCTTTCCACACACATGACCTTTAATGGCCGCCCCAGTTTTAGTCCGTAGGGTTCAATATTGAGTTGGCCCCGCCCTTTCCACGCACATGACCTTTATTGGCCCCCCAGTCTTAGTCCGTAGGGTTCAATATTGAGTTGGCCCTGCCCTTTCCACGCACATGACCTTTAATGGCCCCCCAGTCTTAGTCCGTAGGGTTCAATATTGAGTTGGCCCCGCCCTTTCCACGCACATGACCTTTAATGGCCCCCCAGTCTTAGTCCGTAGGGTTCAATATTGAGTTGGCCCTGCCCTTTCCACACACATGACCTTTAATGGCCCCCCAGTCTTAGTCCGTAGGGTTCAATATTGAGTTGGCCCCGCCCTTTCCACACACATGACCTTTAATGCCCCCCCCCAGTCTTAGTCCGTAGGGTTCAATATTGAGTTGGCCCCGCCCTTTTCAGGCACATGACCTTTAATGGACCCCCAGTCTTAGTCTGTAGGGTTCAATATTGAGTTGGCCCCGCCCTTTCCATGCACATGACCTTTAATGCCCCCCCAGTCTTAGTCCGTAGGGTTCAATATTAAGTTGGCCCCGCCCTTTCCACACACATGACCTTTAATGGCCTCCCAATCTTAGTCTGTAGGGTTCAATATTGAGTTGGCCCCGCCCTTTCCACACACATGACTTTTAATGGCCCCCCAGTCTTAGTCCGTAGGGTTCAATATTGAGTTGGCCCCGCCCTTTGCAGCTATAACAGCTTCAACTCTTCTGGGAAGGCCGTCCACAAGGTTTAGGAGGGTGTCTATGGGAAGGTTGGACCATTTTTCCAGAAGCACATTTGTCAGGTCAGGCACTGATGTCGGGGGAGGAGGCCTGGCTCGCAGTCTCCACTCTAATTCATCCCAAAGGGGTTCTATGGGGTTGAGGTCAGGACTCTGTGCAGGACAGTCAAGTTCCTCCACCCCAAACTGGCTCCTCCATGTCTTTATGGACCTTGCTTTGTGCACTGGTGTGCAGTCATGTTGGAACAGGGAGGGGCCATCCCCAAACTCCTCCCACAAAGTTGGGAGCATTAAATTGTCCAATATGTCGCCTTAGGAGTTCCCTTCACTGGAACTAGGGGGCCAAGCCCAACCCCTGAAAAACAACCCCACACCATAATCCCCCCTCCACCAAACTTTACACTTGGCACAATGCAGTCAGGCAAGTACTGTTCTCCTGGCCACCGCCAAACCCAGACACGTCCATCAGATTGCCAGACAGAGAAGTGTGATTGGTCACTCCAGAGAACACGTCTCCTCTGCTCTAGCGTCCAGTGGCGGCGTGCTTTACACCACGGCATCCGACGCTTTGCATTGCACTTGGTGATGGAAGGCTTGGACGCAGCTGCTCGGCCATGGAAACCCATTCCATGAAGCTCTCTACGCACTGTTGTTGGGCTCATCTGAAGGCCACACCAAGTTTGGAGGTCTTTAGCTATTGACTCTGCAGACAGTTGGCGACTTCTGCGCACCGTGCGCTTCAGCATGCGCTGACCCCGCCCTGTCATGTGACGTGGCCTACCACTTGGTGGCTGAGTGGCTGTTGTTCCCAGTTGCTTCCCACTAACAGTTGAGCGTGGAATATTTAGTAGCCAGGAAATGTCACAGATGGACTTATTGCCCAGGTGGCCACCTATCACGGGACCACGCTTGGAGTCACTGAGCTCCTGAGAGCGACCCATTCTTTCACCAATGTTTGTAGAAGCCGTCTGCATGCCTAGGGGCTTGATTGTATACACCTGTGTCCATGGAGGGGATTGGAACACCTGAATCACATGATTGGGAGGGGATTGGAACACCTGAATCACATGATTGGGAGGGGATTGGAACACCTGAATCACATGATTGGGAGGGGATTGGAACACCTGAATCACATGATTGGGACGGGTGTGGAGCACTTGAATCACATGATTGGGAGGGGATTGGAACACCTGAATCACATGATATGGAGGGCGGGGACTTTTGGCAATATAGTGTACTGTATATATAATTGTTGTCTTTTAGGATTAGATTCACCTTAAAAAGAATAAGTGGCTTTGAAGACATCTGCAGAAGGTTTACACCCACATTGGTGCCAATTAACCTCGGGGGATGGGTGATTGTGTGATTTGTGTGGATTGTAAAACGTCCTTTTTGTAGACGTTGTCGTGAATGGATGTCTGACCTTGTGAGAAGACGACTGTAACATTCCAGCACATACGAGCCGCTATTATACCGATAATTACGGGGCGTCTCTTCAACCTGTTTATATAGAATGACTCCTGAAGGTGAACAGCAGACAGGGACACAGACACAAGCTGATTGGCCAATCTGCCTGTATTAGAGCCACTTTCAGGGCTCATTGACAAACTACTGTAAAAAAAAAGAAAAGAGAAGAAAAAAAAGGCGCAAGGAGGCCGGGCACTGCCATGGGGGACATGTAGCAGCACAAGTAAAAATACCATACGGGGGGGGGGGGGTATTTTCAGGCAACTTTGAGATCAACACTTTCCCCCTCCCCCGGTCTCTGACAGTGCATCCACTGATCCATGAGGCGGTCTAATTGGGACACCTGACCTGTAAGGGGAACTTGGATGGGGACACTGATGTAAGGGGGAACTCTGATGGGGACACTAATGTAAGGGGGCACTCTGATGGGGACACTGATGTAAGGGGGCACTCTGATGGGGACACTGATGCAAGGGGGCACTCTGATGGGGACACCTAATGTAAGGGGGAACTCTGATGGGGACACCTGATGTAAGGGGGAACTCTGATGGGGACACTGATGTAAGGGGGCACTCTGATGGGGACACTGATGTAAGGAGGCACTCTGATGGGGACACTGATGTAAGGAGGCACTCTGATGGGGACACTGATGTAAGGGGGCACTCTGATGGGGACACTGATGTAAGGGGGCACTCTGATGGGGACACTGATGTAAGGAGGCACTCTGATGGGGACACTGATGTAAGGGGGCACTCTGATGGGGACACCTAATGTAAGGGGGAACTCTGATGGGGACACCTGATGTAAGGGGGAACTCTGATGGGGACATCTGATGTAAGGGGGCACTCTGATGGGGACATCTGATGTAAGGGGGCACTCTGATGGTGGCACCTGATGTAAGGGGGCACTCTGATGGGGACACTGATGTAAGGGGGCACTTTGATGGGGACACTGATGTAAGGAGGCACTCTGATGGGGACACCTGATGTAAGGGGACACTCTGATGGGAGCACCTGATGTAAGGGGGCACTCTGATGGGGACACCTGATGTAAGGGGGCACTTTGTCTGATGGAGACACTGATGTAAGGGGGAACTCTGATAGGGACACTGATGTAAGGGGGCACTCTGATGGGGACACCTGATGTAAGGGGGCACTCTGATGAGGATACCTGATGTAAGGGGCACTCTGATGGGGACACCTGATGTAAGGGGGCACTTTGTCTGATGGGGACACTAATGTAAGGGGGCACTCTGATGGGGACACTAATGTAAGGAGGTACTCTAACAGGGACAATCCATGTAAGGGGGTGGTCTGATTGGGACACCTGACGTAAGGGGGCACTCTGAAGGGGACAATCCATGTAAGGGGTTCTCTGAAGGGGACAATCCATGTAAGGGGGCACTCTGATGAGGACCCTGATGTAAGGAGAGACTCTGATGAAGAAGCTGATGTAAAGGGGGGCTCTGTTGGGGACACCTGATATAAGGGGGGCCCCCTGAATTTTTTTTTACTGCACCCCCAGTCCAGCCTAGATCTGGCATTGCCATCACCACTTTATTTCTGTGTAAATCTGACAAGCCGACTGATGGATTTCAGATGGAAGCTGTGCAGCCACCCGATCACTTCCACACACCTCTGTAAGTGTTGTGTTCTTCTTGAGTGCGCCCCCTGCTATGTTTTCCCGGTCTCTGCGTGTCCATTGGTGGGACCGGCAAGGCGGTTGCCTGTGGGTGAAGGGGAGGGAGATCAGCGAACATCCTTTCACTGATCTCCCCTTCCTCTTACTGACTCGGAATCGATGTGTAAAACGTCACTTCCAGGTCTCCATGTCACTGTCTCAGGCCAGTATCCCGAGGAAGAACAAAATTATGCGCAATCTGCACTCCTTTTCGTTTCATTGGAGGACAGGTGAGACGTCATTGAAAAAAAATCATCAACTAGCGGACTTTTTGTTACAATGTAATTAGCCTTGCATTGGCCTGCTGCTTCTCCTTTCATTGTCCAATCACAGGCTGGGGGAGGGACATGACCTGTAAGTGTTGCCGAACCACAGCAAAGAAATGTCAGGTCTTCTGTCCTGCCAGAGAGGGCTGTGCTGTGTGGCAGAGCTGTGTAAATCTCAGGACTGGATGGACAGAAAGTGAAATCCTTTGGCAGAAAAGAAAAAAAAACTCTTGCCTTTAGCTGTCTGCTGTTAGCTCAGCTCGTAAAGCGGACCATTTTATAGACCAGTCACATAAAAATCACCCAAGTGTACCCAGCCTTCCTATTGGCCAGCGTTCCGTCACCCAGGTATCCGCACTGACTGTTCTACAAGAGCCCGGAGCATTATTTGTACTCGGAACAATAAATCGACAATCGCCCGGTAATCATTACCATTAACTACGAACCAAACCGCCTTCCTGTACACCGGGATTGGCTGCAAACAGGCAAATGCCAGAGGGAATGTTAATCGTTTACTAGGAATCATTCGTTGTGTTCCTGAGCCGTGCCCTTGGATGAAGACCTCCAGAGGAACCCAAACCGACCAATCCGAGGGTTCGACTGGATCCTATAGGCCAGGGGTTTCCCAACTTCCTTAACAAAGGGCCAGCTTATGGGGGCCATAGACGGGTCGATAATCGGCCGATTTTTCGGCTGAAAAAAAAATCGGCCAATTTTCGCATCGTTAGTGGGTTAATTGGTTGGCCATTTTTCGGGGTTTTGGCACATTCTTTTTATCGGGCATGTTGGAAAATTTGCGGGCGAAGTGTAAGGCTGGCCATACACTATACAATTTTCTGGCCAATTTTCTGGCCAATTTTTGGCCAATTTCCTTTAGATTTTCCTTTCACTATGTAGTGCGAGGGCCCGCCTAATTGGATACAATTGAAAGTGTTTCTTAGGTTAGACCTTCTATTATATGGTTTTTGGTAAATCTAAAGCAAAATTCTCAAGAAAATTGTACAATGTATGGGCAGCCTTAGTACTAGGGGGATGAATAATGTCCCATCAGTATCAGTGGGAGGAATAGTGCCCCATCATTGGTGTCAGTGGGTGGAATAGTGCCCCATCATTGGTGTCAGTGGGAGGAATAGTGCCCCATCATTGGTGTCAGTGGGAGGAATAGTGCCCCATCATTGGTGTCAGTGGGTGGAATAGTGCCCCATCATTGGTGTCAGTGGGAGGAATAGTGCCCCATCATTGGTATCAGTGGGAGGAATAGTGCCCCATCATTGGTATCAGTGGGAGGAATAGTGCCCCATCATTGGTGTCGGTGGGAGGAATAGTGCCCCATCATTGGTGTCAGTGGGAGGAATAGTGCGCCATCATTGGTATCAGTGGGAGGAACAGTGCCCCATCATTGGTATCAGTGGGAGGAACAGTGCCCCATCATTGGTATCAGTGGGAGGAATAGTGCCCCATCATTGGTGTCAGTGGGAGGAATAGTGCCCCATCATTGGTATCAGTGGGAGGAATAGTGCCCCATCATTGGTGTCGGTGGGAGGAATAGTGCCCCATCATTGGTATCAGTGGGTGGAATAGTGTCCCATCATTGGTGTCAGTGGGTGGAATAGTGCCCCATCATTGGTGTCAGTGGGTGGAATAGTGCCCCATCATTGGTGTCAGTGGGAGGAATAGTGCCCCATCATTGGTGTCAGTGGGAGGAATAGTGCCCCATCATTGGTGTCAGTGGGAGGAATAGGGCCCCATCATTGGTGTCAGTGGGAGGAATAGTGCCCCATCATTGGTATCAGTGGGAGGAATAGTGCCCCATCACTGGTGTCAGTGGGTGGAATAGTGCCCCATCAATGGTGTCAGTGGGTGGAATAGTGCCCCATCATTGGTGTCAGTGGGTGGAATAGTGCCCCATCATTGGTGTCAGTGGGAGGAATCGTGTCCCATCATTGGTGTCGGTGGGAGGAATAGTGCCCCATCATTGGTATCGGTGGGAGGAATAGTGCCCCATCATTGGTATCGGTGGGAGGAATAGTGTCCCATCATTGGTGTCAGTGGGAGGAATAGTGTCCCATCATTGGTATCAGTGGGAGGAATAGGTGCCCCATCATTGGTATCAGTGGGAGGAATAGTGCCCCATCATTGGTATCAGTGGGAGGAATAGTGCCCCATCATTGGTATCAGTGGGAGGAATAGTGCCCCATCATTGGTGTCAGTGGGAGGAATAGTTCCCCATCAGTATCAGTAGGAGATATAATGCCCCATCATTGGTGTCAGTGAGAGGGGGGATACTTTTTTTAAAATGTGGCGGGAGAAGGAAGCCTGGACAGGTGACTTGCCGCCACAATTGAAGGTCCGCCTTGCGAAAACTATGCAGTGAGAGATGATGACAAACATACAAAAAGAGATTTATGGTTTACACTTCACTTTCATCACAAATCCGTCACTTACCAATTTTTCTGCCTTAAGAAATCCAATGCTATTTTCTTTTACTATTATAAGCTGAACAAGTCATTTAGATTACAAAGACATTAGATATTTAAAAAATGTGTTGTTTAAAAAAAAACAAAAACTATTAAATACAAATATTTAAATAGTTTTGAATAATGTTTTAATTTTTATTTTGATTAATAATTAATATTTTGTTATTGCGTTCACTATACATTACTAAGGAGCAGAGCTGTCAGTGCAGTCAGTACATTCGTTGGAAATTGTCAGGCTCAGTGTTAAGGTCACAGGGGGTACAGGGTCAGGGTCACAGGGGGTACAGGGTCAGGGTCACAGGGGGTACAGGGTCAGGGTCACAGGGGGTACAGGGTCAAGGTCACAGGGGGTACAGGGTCAGGGTCACAGGGGGTACAGGGTCAGGGTCACAGGGGGTACAGGGTCAGGGTCACAGAGCTAAGGTCACAGGGGGTACAGGGTCATGGTCACAGGGGGAACAGGGTCAGGGTCACAGGGGGTACAGGGTCAGGGTCACAGGGGGTACAGGGTCAAGGTCACAGGGGGTACAGGGTCAGGGTCACAGGGGGTACAGGGTCAGGGTCACAGGGGGTACAGGGTCCGGGTCACAGAGTTAAGGTTACAGGAGGTACAGGGTCAGTATAACAGAGTTAAGCTCACAGGGGGTACAGGGTCCGGGTCACAGAGCTAAGGTCACAGGGGGTACAGGGTCATGGTCACAGGGGGTACAGGGTCAGGGTCACAGGGGGTACAGGGTCAGGGTCACGGGGGGTACAGGGTCAGGGTCACAGGGGGTACAGGGTCAAGGTCACAGGGGGTACAGGGTCAGGGTCACAGGGGGTACAGGGTCAGGGTCACAGGGGGTACAGGGTCAGGGTCACAGGGGGTACAGGGTCCGGGTCACAGAGTTAAGGTTACAGGGGGTACAGGGTCAGTATAACAGAGTTAAGGTCACAGGGGGTACAGGGTCCGGGTCACAGAGTTAAGGTCACAGGGGGTACAGGGTCCGGGCCACAGAGTTAAGCTCACAGGGGGTACAGGGTCCGGGTCACAGAGTTAAGGTCACAGGGGGTACAGGGTCCGGGTCACAGAGTTAAGGTCACAGGGGGTACAGGGTCCGGGCCACAGAGTTAAGGTCACAGGGGGTACAGGGTCCGGGTCACAGAGTTAAGGTCACAGGGGGTACAGGGTCCGGGTCACAGAGTTAAGGTCACAGGGAGTACAGGGTCAGTGTAACAGAGTTAAGGTCACAGGCAGGGGCGGACTGACAACTCATGGGGCCCCTGGGCAATAGGAAATCATGGGGCCCCTGTGTCTTTGCCCAAGCTCAAAAAAAGCCTATGAAAAAGGTACCAGGGGCATCTCATGGGGCCCCCTACTGACCCCGGGCCCTCAGGCGGTGCCCAAGTTTCCAAATGGTCAGTCTGCCCCTGGTCACAGGGGGTACAGGGTCCGGGTCACAGAGTTAAGGTTACAGGGGTACAGGGTCAGGGTCACAGGGGATACAGGGTCAGTATAACAGAGTAAAGGTCACAGGAGGTACAGGGTCAGGGTGACAGAGTAAAGGTCACAGTGGGTACAGGGTCAGGGTCACAGGGAGTACAGAGGTAGTGTGATGGGGGTATAGGGTCAAGGTCACAGGAGGTACAGGGTCAAGGTCACAGGGGGTACAGGGTCAGGGTCACAGAGTAAAGGTCACAGGAGGTACAGGGTCAAGGTCACAGGGGGTACAGGGTCAGGGTCACAGAGTAAAGGTCACAGTGGGTACAGGGTAAGGGTTACAGGGAGTATAGAGGTAGTGTGATGGGGGTACAGGGTCAAGGTCACAGGGGGTACAGGGTCAATGTCGGTGATTACAGGGTGAGGGTCACAGGTTATAACTAGGGAGTTTTGTTTGTTTTATATAGGGGTATACATTGGTGAAAATATTGATTTGCTCCCCTGCAGATTGTGTACATTTGCCAGCTTACAAGGAAATGAAGGGTCTGTCATTTCTATCTTAGGTGTACTTTAAATGACAGAGACAGAAAATCAACCAAAAATGCAGAAAAAAACACACATGATACAAATGTAATAAATAGCGATGGGATTTATGTTCAAGTCGAATGTAAGTTCGACTCAAACATTGGCAGTTCATGAACACATGAACTGTAAGGGCACTTGGAGGGTTTTTCGCCCACCGCGTCTCACAATGCACTGCGTCCTGACCTGCATTGTGATTGCCAAAAGCAATGCACATGACCACACTACGTGGTACATTAAGCTGGATGAGTCCTAACTCGTTTTTTTCACAGGATTTGTCCACCTACAAAATGCTTCAACCCATCAGCAGCCACAAGGGAGGGCAGTACAGTCAGCGTCACATGATGATTTCTAAAGGATAAAATGACAAACCCAGCTTTTACATTCCCCTTCAATCCAGAGATTTTCATCTGCAGTACTTTTTTCTGCCACTAGATGTCCTCAGTCTGGCCAGCATCATTCAGCCCACTTCCAAAGATCCTAGGCTGTCATGGACCCGCCCACCCCCCCCAGCCTGTGATTGGACAGGAGGAGGAAAAGCAGCACAGCGCTGTGCTTTTCTCTCTGTCACTCTGTTCTCTCCGCTGCCCACCTACATGGAAGAAAAATATATTTGAAATATATTTGAAAAATATTCTTCCCAAATATATATTGACATATATGTGAAATGCTACAATTTTGGCCGTATTCAATATATTTAAAAAAAAATAAATAAATAAAAAAAAAATATATATATATTTATATATATATATATATATATATATATATATATATATATACTGTATGTTGAAATGTGTTTTTATTATATTATAAAATATATGAAAAATATTTTTTAAAATACATTTCAAATATACTGTATTTCTTAAAAATACAAATCTGCATTTTTGGAATGCATTTACAAATATATGTAAAAATATATGTTCAAATTAATTTTTTTATATGTTTGTCTTTTTTTTTAAATATATATATTTTTACTTTAATTTAAGTAATTTTAACATATATAGTTACATATATCTGTAAATGCATTCCAAAAATGTAGATTTGTATTTTTAAAGACATACAGTAAATTTTAAATATATTTAAAAAAATATTTTTCATATATTTTGTAATAAAAATGTATTTCAACATACAGTATATATCTCTTCAGGGAAGCCTATCCTGCCCTCAGCTAATAATGGAATCTTCTACTCTTCCTACCAGTCCATCCCCCACAGTTATTACCTTTTGTGCCACCAGCCCCTCCCTCCTAGATTGTAAGCTCCCAGGATCAGGGCCCTCCTGACCCTCTTGTATTGAACTGTATTGTTGCTGTATTGTCTCCCGTTATAATGTACAGCGCTGAGCAAACTGGAGGCGCCATAAATCCTGTATAATAATAATATAAATCCTGTATAATAATAATATAAATCCTGTATAATAATAATATAAATCCTGTATTATAATAATAATTAATATATACATAATTATATATATATATATTTATTTATTGAAATATATATATTTATTGAAATATATTGAATATGGCCAAAATTGTAGCATTTCAAATATTTGTCAATATATTTGGGAAGAATATTTAAAAAATATATTTAAAATATATTTTCCTTCCATATGGGTGGGGTTTCGAGAGGCCGATACCAGGTCACATTCAGCTCCTTCCACCGCTTGTATATATATAATACTTTCAGTGATTACTGAGCTGCTTTCATTTGTGTCTTTTCTATCCTCCTGGAGTTCAGCTTTACATCTGACTAAATCCCGGGCCCGCCCGGTGCGCTGTACCTGCTCTGCTGAACTATTTCACATGTCAGTTCTTTTATGAAAAAAAAAAAAAAACTGGGGTGGAATGTTGTAAAATCGGCTAAACTGTTTAACACAGGCTCTTCCAGGAGATTTTTTTTTTTCTTTCTCCATTGTCAAAACTAATTTTTGGCCGAGGAAGCAGATCCTCTGCAGAGGCTTGGCCCGGAATCTTTCCGACTATAGTTATCTGTGAGTCATGTTTCAGTATACTTCGGTCTTTCGCAGGTCGAACATAAAGCGGAGTGCAGACGCGCGTTCTACGAGCTGAGGACACAGATGTACGGAGTCAGGCATTCCGCAGTTCTAATGGCCGGCCATGTGATCCCAAGTTATGACCTCACCGTACTCGCGGGGAGGCTGTCACCCGTAAAATAAAAGGAACGCGGCAGAGAGCTGTCTGGTAGGAAGGGGAAAGAAAATGTTATTCCTAGCCACGATCGCTCGCCTCCGGAACACACACAGCCGTACACATGCTCGGCATATGAAATATATTTAGCAAAAGTGAAAATGTTTACAAAATGAGCTTATCTTCAGTGTAAGCCTTGGAAGTCCTCCGGAGACGGCATCCGCCGAGCACTTTCTAAGAATGGAGCCAGAATGGGAACGTTCCATCAACGCCGCAGAAGGGTTTAAAGGGCAACTCCAGGCAGCTGAAAGCATAGAAGACGGAACCGATTGCCTGCCGGAGGGTTCAGAGGATGTTCTTCTTGTGGGACGCACCCACCATGGCACTGCCAAGTGACTGCAAAGCTAAGAGTGCTAAAAAAATTTGTGTCACTGCCCCACCTCCTTTCTGCTCCTGTGGGCATCTTCACACTGGTGTCCAGAGGTCTTTACCCTCCTACCTGGGGCAGACTGACAACTCATGGGGCACCCGGGCAATAGGGGATCATGGGGCCCCTGTGTCTTTGCCCAAACTCAAAAAAGCCTATGAAAAAGGTACCAGAGGCATCTCATGGGGCCCCCTACTGACCCCAGGTCCTTGGGCAGTGCCCGAGTTTCCAAATGGTCAGTCCGCCCCTGCCTCCTACCCAAATAGTATTTCTCCTGCTTCTTAAGATTTCACTGTAAGCTCTTCCACTGCAAGACGCCATCAAGCCAAATTACAGTT
The DNA here is from genome assembly GCF_062004578.1 of Staurois parvus. Taxonomy (NCBI): domain Eukaryota; kingdom Metazoa; phylum Chordata; class Amphibia; order Anura; family Ranidae; genus Staurois; species Staurois parvus. The sequence continues at coordinate 611,537 of NW_028318647.1, read as the reverse complement.
ATTTCACCTTGGGGTTCCACTTTATAACAAACCTGGGTTTACGGGCTGAAGTTCGATCCCTTTTCCTGGGGACAGTCCTCATTGTGAGGGGTCTGTCTCTGGGAAATGGGCACAGTGCCATAACATTGGTTGCAAGGCAAGTATGGTGCTCCCTAACCTGTAGATTGTTAACACTGAGATCCAGCAGAATATACATTATAATGTCAAAAATATTGGGCCAGCCCTCCAAATCATGTGATTCAGGTGCTCCAATCCCCTCCATATCATGTGATTCAGGTGTTCCAATCCCCTCCATGGACACAGGTGTATACAATCAAGCCCCTAGGCATGCAGACGGCTTCTACAAATATTGGTGAAAGAATGGGTCGCTCTCAGGGGCTCAGTGACTCCAAGCGTGGTCCCGTGATAGGTGGCCACCTGGGCAATAAGTCCATCCGTGACATTTCCTGGCTACTAAATATTCCACACTCAACTGTTAGTGGGATTATAACAAAGTGGAAGCAATTGGGAACAACAGCCACTCAGCCACCAAGTGGTAGGCCACGTCACATGACAGGGCGGGGTCAGCGCATGCTGAAGTGCAAAGTGCGCAGAAGTCACCAACTGTCTGCAGAGTCAATAGCTAAAGACCTCCAAACTTGGTGTGGCCTTCAGATGAGCCCAACAACAGTGCGTAGAGAGCTTCATGGAATGGGTTTCCATGGCCGAGCAGCTGCATTCAAGCCTTCCATCACAAAGTGCAATACAAAGCGTTGGATGCCGTGGTGTAAAGCACACCGCCACTGGACTCCAGAGCAATGGAGACGTGTTCTCTGGAGTGACCAATCACGCTTCTCTGTCTGGCAATCCTATGGACATGTCTGGGTTTGGCGGTGGCCAAGAGAATGGTACTTGTCTGACTGCATTGTGCCAAGTGTAAAGTTTTGTGGGGTTGTTTTTCAGGGGTTGGGCTTGGCCCCCTAGTTCCAGTGACGGGAACTCTTAAGGCGACATTTTGGACAATTTCATGCTCCCAACTCTGTGGGAAGATGTTTGGGGATGGCCCCTTCCTGTTCCAACATGATTGCCCACCAGTGCACAAAGCAAGGTCCATAAAGACATGGAGGAGCCAGTTTGGGGTGGAGGAACTTGACTGTCCTGCACAGAGTCCTGACCTCAACCCCATAGAACACCTTTGGGATGAATTAGAGTGGAGACTGCGAGCCAGGCCTCCTCCCCCGACATCAGTGCCTGACCTGACAAATGTGCTTCTGGAAGAATGGTCCAACCTTCCCATAGACACCCTCCTAAACCTTGTGGACGGCCTTCCCAGAAGAGTTGAAGCTGTTATAGCTGCAATGGGTGGGGCCAACTCAATATTGAACCCTACGGACCAAGACTGGGGGGGCCATTAAAATTCATGTGCGTGTAAAGGCAGGTGGCCCAATACTTTTGGTAATATAGTGTAGTTATTTCATCTGGGGTTCTACTTTATAACAACCGTGCGTTTAAGGCTGCCGTTCGTCCCCGTTTCCTGGTGTAGCGCTACCCTCTTGAGGATGCTGGATTTGGTTCTCCCCAAGCTCTGCACAGCCAGGCAACATGCATCTTCCACACTTTTTCTCACAGTCAGTAAAACAGTCCTTGTTTTTGTTGTTTTTATTAAGGGGTAAACAACTTGGATGGGGTCTAGGGGTATATGGGATGCCTAATAAACTGTAAAACTTGAGGACAACTTCTTAGCAAACTTTGTGCAAAATGTGGACCACAAATCAGCAACAGCCTCTTTAAGGAGCACTGAGTCCCTTTTGGTGTAACTGCTCAGACCCGAGATGAACCTCTCTTCAATCACCTGGCTGTCCTGAGGGTATCCATGAGCAAGGGGTTCCAGAATCTATTGCGAAGCAGTCCCAGATAAAGATTAGTTGGGTGTTGCGCCTGACTGCCCTCTCCCTTCTGTGGCCCAGGGGGTGTAGATGTACTTTCCTTTCCTGTAGTTTGGTGGATTGCAGCTGCTTTCAGACCTTATGCTGGGCTGGCTCCTTCCCTGCTGCCAGGATGTCCTCCCTAGGAGGCTGTGGTACAGTGGGGAGCCCTCAGTCAACTTTAGCCTGTAGGTAGGTCCCCCTTCCTGGATCCCCCTTCTAGGTTCCATGCTCCAGCACCGTCCTTCAGTCCATCTGCCACCCGACTCCAACGACTCCTGCTGCTCTCTCGCATTTAAGGGTTGCTCTTAGTCACCATGCCCGGGCTTCTGCCTGGGGATTGGCAAAGTTTCCCTTAAACACGCAAATCTAGGCCTCCTCCGATCTTCTAAAAAGTTTTTCCAGTTTCTAGAAGGATTGAAGGGCTCGCAGCTTGTCCTGAGGTAACCTCACTGCCTTACTCCCTGGCTGACTCATCCCAGGCTTCCAACAAGCCTCTGACTCACAGCAAAAATCCTGTCTAAACTAGAGGGTGCTACATCGGGGATAGTCCTCATTCTGAGGGTTCTATCCCCAGGAAATGGGCGCAGTGGCATAGTGTTGGTTTCGGCACCCAGGGTAAGGCAAGGCTCCACAGTTGCTGGTAAGAAGCCTCTAGGACCGCAAACCATCTATTGCATTAAAACACATCTGGTTAGGGTTCAGCTCTTCTATATCACAGAGATTACCTTACCCCCAAGTCCTCATCCTCTTCCAGCACGAACCTCTTCAAATCCCCCCCTCCCCAGCACAAATCCTCCCTCCTCCAATTCCCCCCCTTCTAGCACAAATCCTCACCTCTTCAACCTTCCCTTCTCCTTCTAGCACAAATCCCCCCCCCAGATCTTTCCTTCTGCCCCTTCTAGCAAGAATTCTCCCTCCCAGCAGAAATCCTCTCCTCCCTTCTAGCACAAATCCTCCACTCCAAATCCCTCCTCTACCCCTTCTAGCACAAAACTTGATTCAGAACGAAACGAACCGCACATTTTTTCTATTTTCGATTGACGTTTGCAGTATGATGAGTTGGAGCCTGCGCAATGTAAGCTTTGATGTAAACTACCTGACTCTCAGGAACGATTGGCTAACCAGTGCTGTCACACAAGGAGTCCATATATCAGGACTGTATTCGGAGAAACTTGCACATTGTCCATTGCACAGGACAAGGGTCATAGCCTGCAGACTGCATTTGCGCTAACACATTAATTCACGTGAGCATGCTATTTCATGCGGGTATGTTGCTTGGACGTTCACGTGATTTGAGCCCTGCACCTGATTCTGAGATCTGCTTTCCCTTTGCTGAACCAGCCTGCCCTTGGACTTATTTTTAATCTGCCTTCCTGATATTGACATTGGTTAGCTCCTGACTACAGCTTACTACAGCTGACCTTCTGGTGTGGCCTTGGTTAGCTCCTGACTCCAGCTTACTACAGCTGACCTTCTGGTGTGGCCTTGGTTAGCTCCTGACTCCAGCTTACTACTGCTGACCTTCTGGTGTGACCTTGGCTAGCTCCTGACTACAGCTTACTGCTGACCTTCTGGTGTGGCCTTGGCTAGCTCCTGACTACAGCTTACTACTGCTGACCTTCTGGTGTGACCTTGGCTAGCTCCTGACTACAGCTTACTACTGCTGACCTTCTGGTGTGACCTTGGCTAGCTCCTGACTACAGCTTACTACTGCTGACCTTCTGGTGTGACCTTGGTTAGGTCCTGGCTACAGCTTACTACTGCTGACCTTCTGGTGTGACCTTGTTTAGCTCCTGACTCCAGCTTACTACTGCTGACCTTCTGGTGTGACCTTGGCTAGCTCCTGACTACAGCTTACTGCTGACCTTCTGGTGTGACCTTGGCTACCTCCTGACTACAGCTTACTGCTGACCTTCTGGTGTGACCTTGGCTAGCTTCTGACTACAGCTTTCATGACAATTTTCTGGGATGAGCTCAGCTAGTTCCTGACTATGACCTACCTCTTCTGGTTTGACCTGAGCTAGGTCCTGACTTTGGCTACCTCTTCTGATGTGACTTAAGCTTTGTCCTGACTATGGCTTACCTCTTCAGATGAGACTTCAGCTAGGTCCTGACTATGACTACCTCTTCTGATGTGACTTCAGCTAGGTCCTGACTATGGCTTATCTCTTCTGTTGTGACTTCAGCTAGGTCCTGACTATGGCTTATCTCTTCTGTTGTGACCTCAGCTAGGTCCTCACTATGGCTTACTTTTACTGATCTTCTGGTGTGACTTCAGCTCACTCTTGACTTTGACTTACTCTGCAGATATTCTGGTGTGATCTTGGCTTGCCTCCTGACCACAGCTTTGCTTGTTACCCTGCCAGCTGTCTGTCTCCTTGTCCATCGACCTTTCATTTTCCAGACCTTGCTTCCAGCCTGCTGTGTGTTCCAGTATCCTGGCCAGCTGCCTTTCGATCTGCCTCTTCCAGGGATCTTCCTGATGTTTTGCATGCTTTTGAACCCTGAAACATGTTGGCTACTCTTTGGATTGTCCCCCTGATCTTTTTTGGGATAAAGTCATATCTGAACCTTTTAAGCAGTAGTGTGGTGCTTCAATTTTCATTTCTGGCACATTACATGACAAGCCAAGGAGACCGTAAATATCCTCTGGTGTGTGTAAACCCAAGAACTAAATCACCTCCATTTCCGTTTTTGGCACATTACACTACAAGCCAAGGAGACCATGGAGATCCACTGAGGTGAATAAACCCGAGAACCAAATGACTTCCATCAACATCAATACTTGAAGACAGTATTACCAAAAAAGATAACCTTATATGCCCAGTGCTACTTTTCCACTTTCCTCAACTATCCAGAACAAGAGTGGGCAGGGATCCACAGCCATATCTGTTTTTCTGAGTATCGCTTTAAACCCAGTCAGCACTCCTGACTCGATCATTTGTTTTCCTTGCGCTGAGTATTTCTGGATTGTATCTGCTGTGGACAGCGGAGTGATTTATTCATATCTTCCCTGCCAATGTTTTTTCTTGATGTATCTGGCCCTCTAAAAATATATATTTATACAATATCAGCAGGGCACAGCCTGTTGTGTAAGGAAGGGGGGGAAGCTGGATGCCTTTCGATGAACCCGCTCAGAAAACAGCTGGCGATCAAACCTTCGACGTCATGGAATAAAAAGTAGACTCCGAGTCATTGCTGGAAAGAGGCTTGACGTCCGTGCGCTCCATCTTTGCTCACCGGCGCCAACACGCTGCCTACTACACTTAGGTCAAGAGCAATGATTAAAGAGAACTTCTGGATCCAAAACAAAGTGTGGAAAAGGACCTCTCATTTTCAAGCCCAGAGCGGGAATGTGTGCAGTAGGCATTATCTCGCGGCGGATAAGGGCCCCGCAACCTCTGGGCAAATATTATGCTTGGACCAGACCAGCAAGGAGCAAAGGAAGTAAGCAATTAGGATGGCGGTCTCCGAGCCTTTAGGAGCTTGGGCTCCGTCCCTCATGAAGGAAACAATCAAGATATTGTAAGAACCTTATTTACCGAAGGGCCCGTGGGATGTGGCTCCAAAGGCATTGTTAGGTCTTGTTATACCTCTCCGGTGCCAAAACCGATTATAACCCAGCATCTGAAAATGCCAGTTGGTTGGCTGTCATGTTAACTGGTTGACTTCAAAATGTGTGTAATACTGACATGGAACTTTCAAACGGCTGGTGAAGACAAGTTGACTTTTGGTCTATGGCAGGGGTCTCCAAACTTCATAAACAAAGGGCCAGTTTGCTGTCTTTAAGACTTTAGGAGGGCCAGACTGTGGCCAGTGGGAGTAGAAAATGCCCCAAAATCAGTGGGAGTCCACAATGTCTCAGGCGTTATGGTCAGTGGAATTTTACATAGCACCTGGGGTCAGTAGAAGGAGGAATAGTGCCCCATCGTTGGTGTCAGTGAAAGAAATAGTGTCCCATCATTGGTGTCATTGGAAGAAATAGTGCCTCATCATGGGTGTCAGTGGGAGGAATAGTGCCCCATCATGGATATCAGTGGGAGGAATAGTGCCCCATCATGGATATCAGTGGGAGGAATAGTGCCCCATCATGGGTGTCATTGGGAGGAATAGTGCCCCATCATGGGTGTTATTGGGAGGAATAGTGCCCCATGATTGGTGTCAGTAGAAGGAATAGTGCCCCAACATTGGTATCTGTGGGAGTAATAGTGCATGATCATGGGTGTCAGTGGAAGGAATAGTGCCCCATAGTTGGTATCAGTGGGAGGAATAGTACCCCATCATGGGTGTCAGTGGCAGGAATATTCCTCCATCATGGGTGTCTGTGGAAGGAATAGTGCTCCATCATTGGTGTCAGTGGGAGTAATAGTGCATCATCATGGGTGTCAGTGGAAGGAATAGTGCCCCATCATTGCTATCAGTGGGAGGAATAGTGCCCCATCGTTGGTGCCAGTAGGAGGAATAGTGCCCCATCATTGGTGTCAGTGGAAGGAATAGTGCCCCATCATTGGTGTTGGTAGGAGGAATAGTGCCTCAAGGGCTGGACAAAGGCAAGCAAAGTACCACATTCAGCCCTCAGGCCACAGTTTGGAGACCACTGATCTATGGAAAACCAAACACCCCATGTGTGCAACCACCCCCAGTCCTCACTGTTGCCTCAGCCTAGCTCTTGATCCACGTGTACCCACAGGAGGGTAACACTGTTTATTGCGAGTGGACCAACCTGAGCCAGTGAGCTCACTGTTGCCCCAGCCCAGCTCTTGATCCACGCGTACCCACAGGAGGGTAACACTGTTTATTGCAAATGTCCCAACCTGAGCCAGTGAGCTCTACAAATGTTTTTGTCCTCTCACTACTTTATATGAACCCACATCAAAGTCCCAGTGGCTCCTGGATGCTTTTTTCTTCTCGGTTCATGACTTAGAAAGCATCAACAGCAAAGGTGGACCTTCACCATGGCAGCCAAGCAGGTGGGGCCTCTATGCTGGCCCTTTCCTGACTACATGCCCCCAAGGGATGGCTGCTAGGCATTTGTGAGGATGGGTTTCGTGATGGTGACAATACTGGACCATACCTGTGTCGTATGCATGAAATGGCCACTTGTAGTCCACATCGGAAGAAAATGTGACAAAGTACGAGGACAGTGGGGAGATACGGACAGAGTGTTGTCATCCTATAACCTAAAATCTGAAGATTCAAAACATTTGAAAATCGAGCTTAAATGATGGGAAACTGTTACTATTATCCGGTAACCTAGGGTGGTGGATGAGCTACAGAGGTCCATCAACACAACGAGCGTGGAGTTGATATTTATGAACTGATATTAAGTCTATATTGGACTGTATTGACTGTGTTTTAAGCCTACTTTAACACACAGACTTTTGCTTTGGATGTCCGGTTCATGCTGAACAAGTACGAGGCTTTATAAGAAAACTAAATGTAAATGGTGGTGGTCCATGGTTGGATGGATCTGCTCCATTTTGTTGCCCTAGTATGTACATTTTTAAAAAAAAAAATTCAGTGCTATCACTGTAAATATTTTATTTTATTGCATCTGTGTAAAAAATGTAAAATTAACGAGGGGGCATTTTTCGGCTCAACAGGTCCAGGATTATTGAAAGGAACATCTGAAACTTCAGTCAAAGTGCATGTGTAGCCACAGCTTTTTAATTTGAGTTTTGGGTACAGTAAAAGGAGGGTTGCCAGCTTTTCCCCATTGGGGAGATTTCCCCTTCTATCCTGTCCTAAAGACACATTAGTTAGAAGAAAATCTCAGAGGAATTCCCCATCTTAGGGACGTTGTCACCAGAACTGGTCTTCCCATTGGAAGGTTCATCCTCAGCTCTTTTTCTAGTGACAACTCTAAGATTTTCCATTTCCCCTTACATTCTATTTTTGGTGACAATGGCCATAGAGAAAGTGAAACTCAATGGTGGGGACAGCAATAAAAAAACGTTCTTAAGCCTTCCTTGTTCTATCTGAAACTACAAATTCAGGTGTTGCCTTTACATACACTTTAAAGACCATTGACCTTAATTTTGCCATCCCCCATTGATTCCAGTGCATTTAAAAGGGTGAAATTTTCACTAAAATGGTGAAATTTTAACACAACATTCTTATTTTTCCTCCAACATTTTTGGGTGACTGAAAGGAACCTCTGAACCTTCAGGTAAAGTGCATGTGTAGCCACATCTTTTTCATTTTAGTTTTGGGTACAGTAAAAGGAGGGTTGCCAGCTTTTCCCCATTGGGGAGATTTCCCCTTCTATCCTGTCCTAAAGACACATTAGTTAAGAGGAAATCTCAGAGGAATTCCCCATCTTAGGGAAGTTGTCACCAGGGGCGGACTGACCATTTGGAAACTCGGGCACTGCCCGAGGGCCCTGGGTCAGTAGGGGGCCCCATGAGAGGCCCCTGGTACCTTTTTCATAGGATTTATTGAGTTTGGGCAAGGACACAGAGGCCCCATGATCCCCTAGTGCCCGGGGGCCCCATGAGTTGTCGGTCCACCCCTGGTTGTCACCAGAACTGGTCTTCCCATTGGAAGGTTCATCCTCAGCTCTTTTTCTAGTGACAACTCTAAGATTTTCCATTTCCCCTTACATTCTATTTTTGGTGACAATGGCCATAGAGAAAGTGAAACTCAACGGTGGGGACAGCAATAAAAAACGTTCTTAAGCCTTCCTTGTTCTATCTGAAACTACAAATTCAGGTGTTGCCTTTACATACACTTTAAAGACCATTGACCTTCATTTTGCCTTCCCCCTTTGATTCCAGTGCATTTCACTAAAATGGTGACAGTTTCACTAAAATGGTGAAATTTTAACACAACATCCTTTTTTTCCCACCAACATTTTTGGCTACATTAAAACTTGCGTATCCCTAGTTTGAGTGGAATGGTCCTTTAAATGGGAGGTTGGAGGCAACTCTGTGACTTCAGGTGTGAGGCTATTGCTGAAGTATCAAAAACAAATGTAGGGATCTGCTGCCCTCTACTGTCTGTATTTATAAATAACTGGCTGCTTAATATCACAGAGTTACTTATGTATAGCACTTCCTGTCTCTGGGTTTCTGGGTTGGAAACACCACAAGAAAGAAGTAGGGAGAGGGGTTTGGGACCACGTGTCCTGATGTGGAAGAGCTGTTGCTGAAATCCAGATCAGAAGCAGAGATAATCCAATACATGCAATGATCCCATAGGGCACCTCCCCTGCGCACCCCTGATAATCCAATACATGCAATGATCCCATAGGGCACCTCCCCCTGAGCACCCCTGATAATCCAATACATGCAATGATCCCATAGGGTACCCCCCCTGAGCATCCCTGATAATCCAATACATGCAATGATCCCATAGGGCACCTCCCCTGAGCACCCCTGATAATCCAATACATGCAATGATCCCATAGGGCACCTCCCCTGCGCACCCCTGATAATCCAATACATGCAACGATCCCATAGGGTACCCCCCCGAGCATCCCTGATAATCCAATACATGCAATGATCCCATAGGGCACCTCCCCTGTGCACCCCTGATAATCCAATACATGCAATGATCCCATAGGGTACCCCCCCTGAGCATCTCTGATAATCCAATACATGCAATGAGCCCATAGGGCACCTCCCCTGTGCACCCCTGATAATCCAATACATGCAATGATCCCATAGGGTACCCCCCCCTGAGCACCCCTGATAATCCAATACATGCAATGATCCCATAGGGTACCTCCCCCTGAGCACCCCTGATAATCCAATACATGCAATGATCCCATAGGGCACCTCCCCCTGAGCATCCCTGATAATCCAATACATGCAATGATCCCATAGTGCACCCCCCCCCCCGAGCAACCCTGATAATCCAATACATGTAATGAGCCCATAGGGCACCTCCCCTGAGCACCCCTGATACTCCAATACATACAATGATCCCATAGGGCACCTCCCCTGTGCACCCCTGATAATCCAATACATACAATGATCCCATAGGGCACCTCCCCCTGAGCATCCCTGATAATCCAATACATGCAATGATCCCATAGGGCACCTCCCCCTGAGCATCCCTGATAATCCAATACATGCAATGATCCCATAGTGCACCCCCCCCCCCCGAGCAACCCTGATAATCCAATACATGTAATGAGCCCATAGGGCACCTCCCCTGAGCACCCCTGATAATCCAATACATACAATGATCCCATAGGGCACCTCCCCTGAGCACCCCTGATAATCCAATACATACAATGATCCCATAGGGCACCTCCCCTGTGCACCCCTGATAATCCAATACATGTAATGAGCCCATAGGGCACCTCCCCCTGAGCATCCCTGATAATCCAATACATGCAATGATCCCATAGGGCACCTCCCCCTGTGCATCCCTGATAATCCAATACATGCAATGAGCCCATAGGGTACCCCCCCTGAACATCTCTGATAATCCAATACATGCAATGAGCCCATAGGGCACCTCCCCTGTGCATCCCTGATAATCCAATACATGCAATGATCCCATAGGATACCGCCCCTGAGGACCACTGATAATCCAATACATACAATGATGCTATAGGATACCTCCCCTGCGGACCACTTATAATCCAATACATCGCCAGAGTGCGATGATCCCATAAAGCACCTCCCCTGCGGACCACTGATAATCCAATACATACAATGATCCCGTAGGATACCTCCCCTGCGGACCACTGATAATCCAATACATGCAATGTTCCCATAGGGCACCTCCCCCTGAGCATCCCTGACAATCCAATACATGCAATGATCCCATAGGGCACCTCCCCCGCACGCCCCTCATAATCCAATACATTTCCATAGTACAAAGATCCCATAGGGCACCTCCCCCGCACGCCCCTCATAATCCAACATACATGTTGTCAGTAGGTCATATCGATACAGTGGCTACAGTGTTTTGATTCTGTAACCAGGATCCAGCATGCAGCAAGTAAAGTTGGCATGACATTAGACCAGTTGACCCGAACGGCACAAATGACCGCAGCTCTCTAATCACTACACCAGTAAATGTACTGTATTATGCAAATATAAGCAGTTTAAGCACCTGAATGTGACCTGTTATCAGCCTATTGCCCTCCCTGTACAGCAGGGCTGCAGTGTGAGAGAAGGAAGCAGCACAGGGTGCCAATCAGTTCATGTACTGACAGAAAGCATGCTGATAGGAGGAGAGAGCAGGGTTACAGAAAGATGAGCTCATCACAGTGCTGCTTCTTACACTGTCCAGTCACAGGCTGAGGGCAGACCCAAGACGACCCGGGCTCAGAGGAAAAGGGTTGAATGATGCTAGTTATCTGACTGAGGACATCTAGTGGCAGAAAAAAGTACTGCAGGGGAAATCTTTGGACTGAAGGTGAAAATTGCTACAAAAGCTGGTTTTGTTATTTTATCTTTTAATGTTTTCTATTCATCTTGGTAATTTGGTTGGAGGTCGGCTTGTATACATCCAATCACTGAAACGCCTGAAGGTTGTTGTATTGTTTTCCTTGATCTGTGTACTTGTTGATGGTGAAAGACCCAGAAGGGCCAGAATAGCAGTCAGGCAGTTAGCATTTCCAGAAGGTGATCAGCAATGGCAGCCCCCCGGGGATGAAAATTCCGGTTCTGAGGCCAGGTGTCAATGATGATATCTCCTTCTGAAAATGCTAGTTTCCTGGCTGGCCGGTTAGATATTTCAGAACATCGCAGGCCGCCTTCCCCGCCTGACATAAGCCGGCTTGTTTTTCACACTGCAGAGCTTTTATGTCGCTCATTCCACCGCGGTTAATGTTAATAAAAGTCAGCTGAGCCCTGGCAGCCCGGCCCGGCCGGCGTGGTGGTGCTAATCTGTGGATGTCTCGGGAAATTCTTCATTCACACACAATGGCATGATAAAAATCACCCGCACCCCCCCCCCCACAAGACTCCACTGCTAACCAATAGGAACGACATCCAGGGGCCATCCTCTAAGTAGAATCAGGCGTGGGGGGGGGGGGGGGCTCTCCGTGACTGTGTACACATGCATTTGTCATTTGTTGCTGCAGCCTTGGGAGTTTTGATGGCTGAAATCTTATATAGTTATATAGGTATTTATATAGTTACATCGTTACATAGTTATATAGTTACATAGTTATATAGTTACATAGTTATATAGATATATAGTTACATAGTTATATAGTTACATAGTTACATAGTTACATAGTTATATAGTTATATAGTTACATAGTTATATAGTTACATAGTTATATAGATATATAGTTACATAGTTACATAGTTACATAGTTATATAGTTATATAGTTACATAGTTATATAGTTACATAGTTACATAGTTATATAGTTACATAGTTACATAGTTACATAGATCTATAGTTGCAGAGTTACATAGTTATACAGTTATATATTATATTGCACAGTTATTTACAGTACATAGTTACATAGTTACATAGTTATATAGTTACATAGTTACATAGTTATATAGTTACATAGTTACATAGTTATATAGTTACATTTCTATATAGTTACATAGTTGCAGAGTTATATAGTTACATACTTCATTCCACTCTGCTGCCCAGAAGAACCAGCGGCCGTTCTTCCAGGGGGTGGCTCTTCCATCACTCCACTCTCCCGCCCAGGAGAACCAGCAGCCATTCTTCCAGGAGGCGGCACTCCCTTAACTCCATTCTGCTGCCCAGGAGAACCAGCGGCTGTTCTTCTTGGGGGGGGGGTGCTCTCTTCACTCTGCTCTGCTGCTCAGCCCCAGTGATAAGGAGAACCAGAGGCCTGTCTTCTGGGAGGTGGCGGCGCCGCCCCCCCCCCCCTAAAAAATTCCGCACGAGGCAAATGCCTTGTTTGCCTCGCGGCAAATATGCCCCTGGTCCTCTCACCAGCGATGGTTGCCTCCTTCCAATGGAAACCCTCCAGTGACACCAGACAGATCTTTGGCAGACAGCTCCTCTCAGTCAGCTTACTGTAAAAATATATGTTAAAAAAAAATCTGAAGAATATATTTAAAAAAAAATATAGTTTTAAAAATACATTTTTTCAAAATATATTCTTCAGATTTTTTTTTTACATATAAAAAGTCATTTCAACATATTTTTACATATATTTGTAAATGCATTCCAAAAATGTAGATTTGTATTTTTAAAGACATACAGTATAATTGAAAATGTATTTTTAAAAATATTTTTCATATATTTCATAAAAAAAAACGCATTTCAACATGCCGTATATATATATATTTATTGAAATATATTTTGAAATATATTGAATACGGCCACAATTGTAGCATTTCAAATATATTTTTCTTCCATGTGGGTTTGCTCAGCGCTTTACAATATAATGGGAGACAATACAGTTCAATAGAGATCAATACAAGAGGGTTAGGAGGGTCCTGATCCTGGGAGCTTACAATCTAAGAGGGAGGGGCTGGTGCTACAAAAGGTAATAACTGTGGGGGATGGGCTGGTAGGAGGAGTAGAAGATTCCATTATTAGCTGAAAGCAGGATAGGCTTCCCTGAAGCAGGGGTGTCCCTAGGGTTGGTGTCACCCGGTGCGATAACACTCGGTGACACCCCCTCCGATGATCCCCGCAGGATGGATCGGATCTGCAGATTGAGCATAATGGATTGGACTCCGATCCATTATGCTCCCCAATCCTCACATCCGATCCATCCTGCGGGGATCATCGGCTTTCTTTACAAGTTACCTTTTCGTGGAGCGTGTCCGGTGTCACCCCGTATAGGTGGCATGCTGACAATCCCCACAGGATGGATCGGATCTGCGGATTGAGCATAATGGATCGGAGTCCGATCCATTATGCTCACCAATCCACAGATCCGATCCATCCTGCGGGAATTGTTGGCATGCTTTACAACTTACCTTTTGGTGGAGCGGGTACGGTGTCACCCTGTGCGGTAGGTGTCACCCGGCACCTCCCCCTTCCTCCCTGCACCTGCCTCAGGAGGCCACTGCCCTGAAGAGATAGGTTTTCAGAGTGGGCAGAGAAGGCGATAGTCTGATAGATTGGGGTAGAGAGTTCCAGAGGATGGGGTAGGCTCTGGAGAAGTCCTGGAGACGAGCATGGGAGGAGGAGACAAGGGAGCTAGAGAGCAGGAGGTCGTGGGAGGAGCAGAGAGGACAGTTTGGGTGATATTTGGAGATAAGATTGGTGATGTCATTTGGTCCTAAACGGTTATCACTTATCTAAATTTAAGAATGCATATCGAAACCAGGGGCGGACTGACCATTTGGAAACTCGGGCACTGCCCGAGGGCCCGGGGTCAGTAGGGGGCCCCATGAGATGCCCCTGGTACCTTTTTCATAGGCTTTTTTGAGTTTGGGCAAGGACACAGGGGCCCCATGATCCCCTATTGCCCGGGGGCCCCATGAGTTGTCAGTCCGCCCCTGATCGAAACGCATGTCAGTGCACCTCCGCCTAACAGTGCAAACAGCGCCCCTCTACACATGCGCAGAGCTGTAAATGAGCCCTACATTAAGCGGGACAATCCCGGCGTAGCATCTTTGCTCGCAGGAATGACAGCGCACGTCCCCGGATCCTGAATGGTAAATGACGCGCTGCGAGCAGACGGGGAATAATGACGGCATGCGTTGTGTATTTTTCGAAGCCTCACAAACAAATGCCTGCGGCGAGAGGAAGAAACGCAGGAAGATTTCCATAGGTTGAAGAAATGTTAACTTAACCTTGTAAAAATATTTTGCTGCCGATCACAAACATGTGTTGTGGAGCCGAGCGTTCGACACCTGAACGCCACACACAGCGCAGCGCATAATGGAAATGTCATGAGCGATGCTCAGAGGATCTGCATTCAATTAGGATCAGACTTTCCCTGCTACTCCCGGGTAAAAACAAATGACTCTCCTCGGGCTCAATCACACCAGCGGGCGGGCGCAAAGGTGCGCATAGTGTGCGGCTGATGGGGTTCTTTTTTTTTTTAAGATGATTTATTTTGACACTCATTTAACTGTATCTGCCGAAATGCATTGCGATGTGTTATATCACGCCGCAATGCGCTGCATAAAACATGCGACCCGCCCTCCTTTTGTTCAGTGCAATTGAAACAATAGGACATCGGGCTGATTGGGACTGCGTGGGCGGGTCTGATGTGAATGAGCCCCCCTAATGGATTAGAACAGTCGTCTCTCGCTGGTGAACCTGCAAAAATCAATAGAATGAGAAGAGGTGAAAAGCAACCATCTGAGCACCTCCTTACATCAGGTGTCCCCATCAGAGTGCCCCCTTACATCAGGGTCCCCATCAGAGTGCCCCCTTACATCAGTGTCCCCATCAGAGTGCCCCTTTACATCAGGTGTCCCCATCAGAGTGCCCCCTTAAATCAGGGTCCCCATCAGAGTGCCCCCTTACATCAGTGTCCCCATCAGAGTGCCCCCTTACATCTGGTGTCCCCATCAGAGTGCCTCCTTACATCAGTGTCCCCATCAGAGTGCCCCCTTACATCAGTGTCCCCATCAGAGTGCCCCCTTACATCAGTGTCCCCATCAGAGTGCTCCCTTACTTTAGGTGTCCCCATCAGAGTGCCCCCTTAAATCAGGGTCCCCATCAGAGTGCCCCCTTACATCAGTGTCCCCATCAGAGTGCCCCCTTACATCAGGGTCCCCATCAGAGTGCCCCCTTACATCAGTGTCCCCATCAGAGTGCCCCCTTACATCTGGTGTCCCCATCAGAGTGCTCCCTTACTTTAGGTATCCCCATCTTAGTGCCCCCTTACACCAGTTGTCCCCATCTGAGTGCTCCCTTAGTTCAGTATCCCCATTTGAGAGCTTCCTTACATCAGGTGTCCCCATCGGAGTGCCTCCTTACATCAGTGTCCCCATCAGAGTGCCTCC
This sequence comes from Staurois parvus, assembly GCF_062004578.1. Lineage (NCBI taxonomy): Eukaryota > Metazoa > Chordata > Amphibia > Anura > Ranidae > Staurois > Staurois parvus. The sequence goes on along the minus strand of NW_028318647.1, from coordinate 595,760 downwards.
TTACATCAGTGTCCCCATCAGAGTGCCCCCTTACATCAGGTGTCCCCATCAGAGTGTTTCCTTACATCAGGTGTCCCCATCAGAGTGCCCCCTTACATCAGGTGTCCCCATCAGAGTGCCTCTTTACATCAGGTGTCCCCATCAGAGTGCCCCCTTACATCAGGTGTCCCCATCAGAGTGCCACTTTACATCAGGTGTCCCCATCAGAGTGCCCCCTTACATCAGGGTCCCCATCAGAGTGCACCCTTACATCAGTGTCCCCATTAGAGTGCCCCCTTACATCAGTGTCCCCATCAGAGTGCCTCCTTACATCAGGGTCCCCATCAGAGTGCACCCTTACATCAGTGTCCCCATCAGAGTGCCCCCTTACATCAGGTGTCCCCATCAGAGTGCCCCCTTACATAAGGTGTCCCCATCAGAGTGCTTCCTTACATCAGGGTCCCCATCAGAGTGCCCCCTTACATCAGGTGTCCCCATCAGAGTGCCCCCTTACATCAGGTGTCCCCATCAGAGTGTTTCCTTACATCAGGTGTCCCCATCAGAGTGCCCCCTTTCATCAGGTGTCCCCATCAGAGTGCCTCCTTACATCAGGTGTCCCCATCAGAGTGCCTTCTTACATTAGGTGTCCCCATCAGAGTGCCCCCTTACATCAGTGTCCCCCAGAGTACCACTACTACACTGCTACTATACCACCATTACTACATTGCTACTATACCACTACTACACCTCTACTACATTGCTACTATACAACTACTACACCGCTACTACATTGCTACTATACAACTACTACACCACTACTACACTGCTACTATACCACTACTACACAGCTACTACACTGTTACTATACCACCACTACTACATTGCTACTATACCACTACTACACTGCTACTACATTGCTGCTACAATGCTACTATACCACTACTACACCGCTACTACACCACCACTGCACCACTACTACATTGCTACTATACAACTACTACACCGCTACTACACTGCTACTATACCACTACTACACAGCTTCTATACTGCTACTACATTACTACTACACCACTAATATACAGCTGCTACACTACTATTATACCACACCACTACTGCACCACATAAGATCAGGGTCACTGCTATTATGCCACTACTACATCGCTACCACACTGATCTGCACTAATTTCTGTTCCTGATGTGAATGAGCCCTAAAGGTGGAGCTGTCCTGGAGAATGATTCTGCTGTTGTAACTTGGGTCCAGTCCGGGATCGGTTCCTATCCTCAGAGGTCCGCTTTAACTAAAGCCAAACATCGTCTTGCGAATCCCAGCAGGTACCGCGGCCCGAGAATATTCTGACACCCCCGGCGCGAATACTTGTTCCCTAGACCGGCTAATAACGCCTTTCTTGCTGCCAGCTGTGACATGTGTTCTTTATTCCACTTACAAGATTCCCAGGATTTTGGGTGGGAAATTGGAAGGCGGTTGGAAGGAGCAGGTTGCAAACAGCCAACGACCCAGCCAGGCCGCCGCTGTTCAAAGCGCGGAGCGCGGCATACCAATGGGCTGAGGTGTGCCGTCCACAAATAAGATTCCACTGTATGTTATCACAGCGATGTCTGCTTCAAAGGCAATCCTCCATGTGCCGAACACTTGGTCTGCGAAGGAGCAATTACACCGTCCAGCTCCAGCTGGAGCCTTCCAAGTGTTTTCCACTCTGGCTGCAATCTGCCAAAAGGAGCATCTACAAGTATGTAGACAGAAGAGCGGCCCGGAGGCCGTGCCACGGGATGGAGGTTGGAGGACCTCACCCAACACATGAAAGACCTTTCCATAAACACGGCAGGTCATCGGTCCAAGGTCCATCTCCCTGGAGCCGGCATCGAGAAACGGTCTAAAGTCCATCTCCCTGGAGCCGGCATCGAGAAACGGTCCAAGGTCCATCTCCCTGGAGCCAGCATCGAGAAACGGTCCAAGGTCCATCTCCCTGGAGCCGGCATCGAGAAATGGTCCAAGGTCCATCTCCCTGGAGCCGGCATCGAGAAACGGTCCAAGGTTCATCTCTCTGGAGCCGGCATCGAGAAACAGTCCAAGGTCCATCTCCCTGGAGCCGGCATCGAGAAACGGTCCATCTCCCTGGAGCCAGCATCGAGAAACGGTCCAAGGTCAATCTCCCTGGAGCCAGCATCGAGAAATGGTCCAAGGTCCATCTCCCTGGAGCCAGCATCGAGAAACGGTCCAAGGTCCATCTCCCTGGAGCCGGCATCACGAAACGGTCTAAGGTCCATCTCCCTGGAGCCAGCATCGAGAAGCAGTCCAAGGTCCATCTCCCTGGAGCCGGCATCGAGAAATGGTCCAAGGTCCATCCCTCTGGAGCTGGCATCGAGAAACGGTCCAAGGTCTATCTCCCTGGAGCCAGCATCGAGAAACGGTCCAAGGTCCATCTCCCTGGAGCCGGCATCGAGAAATGGTCCAAGGTCCATCTCCCTGGAGCCGGCGTCGAGAAACGGTCCACGGTCCAAGGTCCATCTCCCTGGAGCCGGCATGGAGAAACGGTCCAAGGTCCATCTCCCTGGAGCCGGCATCGAGAAACGGTCCAAGGTCCATCTTCCTGGAGCTGGCATCGAGAAACGGTCCAACGTCCATCTCCCTGGAGCCGGCATCGAGAAACGGTCCAAGGTCCATCTCCCTGGAGCCAGCATCAAGAAACAGTCCAAGGTCCATCTCCCTGGAGCCGGCATCGAGAAATGGTCCATCTCCCTGGAGCCGGCATCGAGAAATGGTCCAAGGTCCATCTCCCTGGAGCCGGCATCGAGAAACGGTCCACGGTCCATCTCCCTGGAGCCGGCATCGAGAAACGGTCCAAGGTCCATCTGCCTGGAGCCGGCATCGAGAAACGGTCCAAGGTCCATCTCCCTGGAGCCGGCATCGAGAAACGGTCCAAGGTCCATCTCCCTGGAGCCGGCATCGAGAAACGGTCCAAGATCCATCTCCCTGGAGCCGGCATCGAGAAACAGTCCAAGGTCCATCTCCCTGGAGCTGGCATCGAGAAATGGTCCATCTCCCTGGAGCCAGCATCGAGAAATGGTCCAAGGTCCATCTCCCTGGAGCCGGCATTGAGAAATGGTCCAAGGTCCATCTCCCTGGAGCCGGCATCGAGAAACGGTCCACGGTCCAAGGTCCATCTCCCTGGAGCCGGCATCGAGAAACGGTCCAAGGTCCATCTCCCTGGAGCCAGCATCGAGAAACGATCCAAGATCCATCTCCCTGGAGCCGGCATGGAGAAACGGTCCAAGGTCCATCTCCCTGGAGCCGGCATCGAGAAACGGTCCAAGGTCCATCTCCCTGGAGCCGGCATCGAGAAACGGTCCAAGGTCCATCTCCCTGGAGCCAGCATCGAGAAACGGTCCAAGGTCCATCTCCCTGGAGCCAGCATCAAGAAACGGTCCAAGGTCCATCTCCCTGGAGCCAGCATCGAGAAATGGTCCATGGTCCATCTCCCTGGAGCCGGCATCGAGAAACGGTCCAAGGTCCATCTCCCTGGAGCCGGCATCGAGAAATGGTCCAAGGTCCATCTCCCTGGAGCCAGCATCGAGAAACAGTCCAAGGTCCATCTCCCTGGAGCCGGCATCGAGAAATGGTCCATCTCCCTGGAGCCAGCATCGAGAAACGGTCCAAGGTCCATCTCCCTGGAGCCGGCATCGAGAAATGGTCCAAGGTCCATCTCCCTGGAGCCGGCATCGAGAAACGGTCCAAGGTCCATCTCCCTAGAGCCGGCATCGAGAAACGGTCCAAGGTCCATCTCCCTGGAGCCGGCATCGAGAAACAGTCCAAGGTCCATCTCCCTAGAGCCGGCATCGAGAAACGGTCCAAGGTCCATCTCCCTGGAGCCAGCATCAAGAAACAGTCCAAGGTCCATCTCCCTGGAGCCGGCATCGAGAAATGGTCCATCTCCCTGGAGCCAGCATCGAGAAACGGTCCAAGGTCCATTTCCCTGGAGCCGGCATCGAGAAATGGTCCAAGGTCCATCTCCCTGGAGCCGGCATCGAGAAACGGTCCACGGTCCAAGGTCCATCTCCCTGGAGCCGGCATCGAGAAACGGTCCAAGGTCCATCTCCCTGGAGCCGGCATCGAGAAACGATCCAAGATCCATCTCCCTGGAGCCGGCATCGAGAAACAGTCCAAGGTCCATCTCCCTGGAGCCGGCATCGAGAAACGGTCCAAGGTCCATCTCCCTGGAGCCGGCATCGAGAAACGGTCCAAGGTCCATCTCCCTGGAGCCGGCATCGAGAAACGGTCCAAGGTCCATCTCCCTGGAGCCGGCATCGAGAAACGGTCCAAGGTCCATCTCCCTGGAGCCGGCATGGAGAAACGGTCCAAGGTCCATCTCCCTGGAGCCGGCATGGAGAAACGGTCCAAGGTCCATCTCCCTGGAGCCGACATCGAGAAACGGTCCAAGATCCATCTCCCTGGAGCCGGCATCGAGAAACAGTCCAAGGTCCATCTCCCTGGAGCCGGCATCGAGAAACGGTCCAAGGTCCATCTCCCTGGAGCCAGCATCGAGAAACGGTCCAAGGTCCATCTCCCTGGAGCCAGCATCAAGAAACGGTCCAAGGTCCATCTCCCTGGAGCCAGCATCGAGAAATGGTCCATGGTCCATCTCCCTGGAGCCGGCATCGAGAAACGGTCCAAGGTCCATCTCCCTGGAGCCAGCATCGAGAAACGGTCCAAGGTCCATCTCCCTGGAGCCAGCATCAAGAAACAGTCCAAGGTCCATCTCCCTGGAGCCGGCATCGAGAAATGGTCCATCTCCCTGGAGCCAGCATCGAGAAACGGTCCAAGGTCCATCTCCCTGGAGCCGGCATCGAGAAATGGTCCAAGGTCCATCTCCCTGGAGCCGGCATCGAGAAACGGTCCAAGGTCCATCTCCCTGGAGCCGGCATCGAGAAACGGTCCAAGGTCCATCTCCCTGGAGCCGGCATCGAGAAACGGTCCAAGGTCCATCTTCCTGGAGCTGGCATCGAGAAACGGTCCAACGTCCATCTCCCTGGAGCCGGCATCGAGAAACGGTCCAAGGTCCATCTCCCTGGAGCCGGCATCGAGAAACGGTCCAAGGTCCATCTCCCTGGAGCCAGCATCAAGAAACAGTCCAAGGTCCATCTCCCTGGAGCCGGCATCGAGAAACGGTCCAAGGTCCATCTCCCTGGAGCCGGCATCGAGAAACGGTCCACGGTCCATCTCCCTGGAGCCAGCATCGAGAAACGGTCCAAGGTCCATCTCCCTGGAGCCGGCATCGAGAAATGGTCCAAGGTCCATCTCCCTGGAGCCGGCATCGAGAAACGGTCCAAGGTCCATCTCCCTGGAGCCGGCATCGAGAAACGGTCCAAGGTCCATCTCCCTGGAGCCGGCATCGAGAAACGGTCCAAGGTCCATCTTCCTGGAGCTGGCATCGAGAAACGGTCCAACGTCCATCTCCCTGGAGCCGGCATCGAGAAACGGTCCAAGGTCCATCTCCCTGGAGCCGGCATCGAGAAACGGTCCAAGGTCCATCTCCCTGGAGCCAGCATCAAGAAACAGTCCAAGGTCCATCTCCCTGGAGCCGGCATCGAGAAATGGTCCATCTCCCTGGAGCCAGCATCGAGAAACGGTCCAAGGTCCATCTCCCTGGAGCCGGCATCGAGAAACGGTCCAAGGTCCATCTCCCTGGAGCCGGCATCGAGAAACAGTCCAAGGTCCATCTCCCTGGAGCCGGCATCGAGAAATGGTCCATCTCCCTGGAGCCAGCATCGAGAAACGGTCCAAGGTCCATCTCCCTGGAGCCGGCATCGAGAAATGGTCCAAGGTCCATCTCCCTGGAGCCGGCATCGAGAAACGGTCCAAGGTCCATCTCCCTGGAGCCGGCATCGAGAAACGGTCCAAGGTCCATCTCCCTGGAGCCGGCATCGAGAAACGGTCCAAGGTCCATCTTCCTGGAGCTGGCATCGAGAAACGGTCCAAGGTCCATCTCCCTGGAGCCGGCATCGAGAAACGGTCCAAGGTCCATCTCCCTGGAGCCGGCATCGAGAAACGGTCCAAGGTCCATCTCCCTGGAGCCAGCATCAAGAAACAGTCCAAGGTCCATCTCCCTGGAGCCGGCATCGAGAAATGGTCCATCTCCCTGGAGCCAGCATCGAGAAACGGTCCAAGGTCCATCTCCCTGGAGCCGGCATCGAGAAACGGTCCAAGGTCCATCTCCCTGGAGCCGGCATCGAGAAACGGTCCACGGTCCATCTCCCTGGAGCCGGCATCGAGAAACGGTCCAAGGTCCATCTCCCTGGAGCCGGCATCGAGAAACGATCCAAGGTCCATCTCCCTGGAGCCGGCATCGAGAAACGATCCAAGATCCATCTCCCTGGAGCCGGCATCGAGAAACGGTCCAAGGTCCATCTCCCTGGAGCCGGCATCGAGAAACGGTCCAAGATCCATCTCCCTGGAGCCGGCATCGAGAAACAGTCCAAGGTCCATCTCCCTGGAGCCAGCATCAAGAAACAGTCCAAGGTCCATCTCCCTGGAGCCGGCATCGAGAAATGGTCCATCTCCCTGGAGCCAGCATCGAGAAACGGTCCAAGGTCCATCTCCCTGGAGCCGGCATCGAGAAACGGTCCAAGGTCCATCTCCCTGGAGCCGGCATCGAGAAACAGTCCAAGGTCCATCTCCCTGGAGCCAGCATCAAGAAACAGTCCAAGGTCCATCTCCCTGGAGCCGGCATCGAGAAATGGTCCATCTCCCTGGAGCCAGCATCGAGAAACAGTCCAAGGTCCATCTCCCTGGAGCCGGCATCGAGAAATGGTCCAAGGTACAATTGTTCCCGGATTGTAGGTGGTCAGAGAGGTTACCATCCATGCAGATACAATTGTTCTCGGATTGTAGTGGGTCAGAGAGGTTACCATCCATGCAGATACAATTGTTCCCGGATTGTAGGTGGTCAGAGAGGGTACCATCCATGCAGATACAATTGTTCTCAGATTGTAGTGGGTCAGAGAGGGTTCCATCCATGCAGATACAATTGTTCTCGGATTGTAGTGGGTCAGAGAGGGTACCATCCATGCAGATACAATTGTTCCCGGATTGTAGGTGGTCAGAGAGGGTACCATCCATGCAGATACAATTGTTCTCGGATTGTAGTGGGTCAGAGAGGGTACCATCCATGCAGATACAATTGTTCTCGGATTGTAGTGGGTCAGAGAGGGTACCATCCATGCAGATACAATTGTTCTCGGATTGTAGGTGGTCAGAGAGGGTACCATCCATGCAGATACAATTGTTCTCGGATTGTAGTGGGTCAGAGAGGGTACCATCCGTGCAGATACAATTGTTCCTGGATTGTAGGTGGTCAGAGAGGGTACCATCCATGCAGATACAATTGTTCTCGGATTGTAGTGGGTCAGAGAGGGTACCATCCGTGCAGATACAATTGTTCCTGGATTGTAGGTGGTCAGAGAGGGTACCATCCATGCAGATACAATTGTTCCCGGATTGTAGGTGGTCAGAGAGGGTACCATCCATGCAGATACAATTGTTCCCGGATTGTAGGTGGTCAGAGAGGGTACCATCCATGCAGATACAATTGTTCCCGGATTGTAGGTGGTCAGAGAGGGTACCATCCATGCAGATACAATTGTTCTCGGATTGTAGTGGGTCAGAGAGGGTACCATCCATGCAGATACAATTGTTCCCGGATTGTAGTGGGTCAGAGAGGGTACCATCCATGCAGATACAATTGTTCCCGGATTGTAGGTGGTCAGAGAGGGTTCCATCCATGCAGATACAATTGTTCCCGGATTGTAGGTGGTCAGAGAGGGTTCCATCCTAGCAGATACAATTGTTCCCGGATTGTAGGTGGTCAGAGAGGGTTCCATCCATGCAGATACAATTGTTCCCGGATTGTAGGTGGTCAGAGAGGGTTCCATCCATGCAGATACAACTGTTTCCTGATCTTAATCAACCATATTAGGTAGTGTCCATAAAGATCCAATTGTTCCCCGATTTTAATGCCAGATTGGGTTCCATCTATACAGATACCATTGTTCCCCGAGTTTTATTTTGTTTTGGTTAAACAATTTTTTTCTGGTTAAAAAAAGTCCAAAAACGGTGGTTTGTCACGATTTACCTCATTTTGATGCATTTTTCAGCATTTTTTAGCATTTTTGTATTAGCCCTGATGATCAGTGTACATGTCCCCTCTGCGGAAAGCCGATTACCGGCTCTCCTCTCCTCTGTCAGCGTGACAGCTCGTGAGGAGAGAAATGCCGATAACCGGCATTTCCGCGTTTACGTGTGATCAGCTGTGATTGGACACAGCTGATCACATGACCGAGCCAACATCTTCGGCTCTTTCCGTGGACACAGCAGACCGGCGATCGCCACGCTGCGCGCTCCCTGAACCGCGCAGTGAGAATGGGAGGACGTCATATGACGTCCTATCAGAACGAGAGAACCACCTTGCGCCCGCCATTGTACTATAGGGCTGGCGGAAGGTGGTTAACTGACAATTGCGCAGTCATGCCACACTGCACCCAAATGAAACTGAGTCCTTTTTGTCCCATGAATAGAGCTTTCTTTGGGTGGTATTTGATTGCCTGTTCGTTTTTTTTATTTTTTGCGCAATAAAAAACAAAGGCTGACAATTTAAAGAAAAATTCTGGTGTCACCAAGTGTTACTGCACCGGGTGACACCAACCCTGAGGACGCCCCTGCCGAGACTAAGGGATGGAATTAAAGCAAAAGGTGGTCCAACAAAATGCTGGCACAAGGGGGGGGGGGGTCCTTTTTTCCAGCTCAGTGATTCTGTTCTTTCTGATGTGTTGATGTTGTATCTTTCACTTGGACGGTAGAAACTGCACTGAGGAAATACAGCTGGATAAAACAAAAACGGTGTCTGTCTTCTTTATTTCAGGTACTTATAGAGCACCATTGATTTTATATATATATTGTACATTCCCATCAGTCCCTGACCCTCAAGGGGCGTACAATCTAAGGTCCCTAACTCACATTCATATACTAGGGCCAATCTAAGGAGCCAATTAACCTCCCAGCATGTCTTTGGAGTGTAGGAGGAGACTGGAGGAAACCCACACAGGCACAGGGAGAACAGGCAAACTCCAGGCAGGTGGTGCCATGGTTGGGATTTGAACCAACGACCCGAGTACTGCCAGGTGGAAGTGCTAACCATTTAGCCGCCGTGCTGCCCATATGTCTTCATTTCAGGCTGCTAAGCACAAAAACGTGATTATTAAGTTGGGGGTGGGGGGGGGTGATTGTTTTCTATCCCCTCTGCAAACGTCTCTGAATGCACCTGTGCAGATCCCGTGGCTGTATATTGTGACATATCAGGAATGTATTCCGACCAGTAAAGTTAATAAAAGATCCTCTTCAAATAATAAAAAGGGCGGCGGGAGGAGGGAGGAGCGCGGGGCACCTGGGCCCCCTCGCCGCTCGCACGCATCATAAACTAAAAAAAAAAGTCAATCGGATGATCAAATCCCAACGAAATGGAAAAGCACGCGTGTGAGCGGGCGGAGTGGAAAGAAGATCTTGTACCGGAGGATGCCCTCCCGCTTCACCAATAATATCTTGCAGATTGTTGGAGTGTCAAGTATGAAAAGTGATACAATGGACGGAAAAATCAATGGAAGGCGCTTCAAGGAATTTCCACCAATTAGCTGCCTTTCCCTGGCGTTTCCAAAGGACAAATTATGTTCGACTTAAAAAAAAAAACGCGTCTGCTGAACCAGACAAGAAAGGAGGATGCCAGTGAGTGTCTGTAACTGTAAGGTATACAGCGCAGATAAATCCCCCCCCCCCAGCACCCCCTTCAGTCCTGCACAGGTGTATCCGATCCTCCCCTTCAGTCCTGCACAGGTGTATCCGATCCTCCCCTTCAGTCCTGCACAGGTGTATCCGATCCTCCCCTTCAGTCCTGCACAGGTGTACCGGCTCCTCCCCTTCAGTCCTGCACAGGTGTACCGGCTCCTTCCCATCAGTCTTGCACAGGTGTACCGGATCCTCCCCTTCAGTCCTGCACAGGTGTACCGGATCCTCCCCCTCAGTCCTGCACAGGTGTACCGGATCCTCCCCTTCAGTCCTGCACAGGTGTACCGGATCCTCCCCTTCAGTCCTGCACAGGTGTACCGGATCCTCCCCCTCAGTCCTGCACAGGTGTACCGGCTCCTCCCCTTCAGTCTTGCACAGGTGTACCGGCTCCTCCCTTCAGTTTTACACAGGTGTACCGGCTCCTCCCTTCCAGCCTTGCACAGGTGTAACGGCTCCTCCCCTCCAGCCTTACACAGGTGTACCGGATACTCCCCTTCAGTCCTGCACAGGTGTACCAGCTCCTCCCCTTCAGTCTTGCACAGGTGTACCGGATCCTCCCCTTCAGTTCTGCACAGGTGTAACAGATCCTCCCCTTCAGTCTTGCACAGGTGTACCAGCCCCTCCCCTTCAGTCCTGCACAGGTTTACCAGCTCCTCCCCTTCAGTCCTGCACAGGTGTACCAGCCCCTCCCCTTCAGTCCTGCATAGGTGTGCCGGCTCCTCCCCTTCAGTCCTGCACAGGTGTACCTGCTCCTCCCCTTCAGCCTTGCACAGGTACACCGGCTCCTCCCCTTCAGTCCTGCATAGGTGTACCTGCTCCTCCCCTTCAGTCTTGCACAGGTGCACCAGCTCCTCCCCTCCAGTCTTGCACAGGTGCAGTGGCTCCTCCCCTCCAGCCTTGCACAGGTGTACCGGCTCCTCCCCTTCAGTCTTGCACAGGTGTAATAGCTCCTCCCCTCCAGCCTTGCACAGGTGTACCGGCTCCTCCCCTCCAGCCTTGCATGGAGGTTCTTTAGCCACCATTCCAACAATCCTTCATTGCAACCTTTGATCAATTTTTCTCTTTGTCCAAATCCAGGGAGATTAGTTACAGTGCCATGGGCTGGAAACTTCTTGACAATGCTGTGCACAGTGGACACAGGAACATGAAGATCTCTGGAGATGGACTTGTCACCTTGAGATTGTCTGTGCTTTTCCACAATTTTTTTTCTCCAATCCTCAGACAATTCTATTATATTATCTACACTGACCTCTGTAACATACACTTCTGACCTCTGCACTCCCTGCGATATCCACTCTTGAGCCCTGCACTCCCTGCGATACCCACTCCTGAGCCCTGCACTCCCTGCGATACCCACTCCTGAGCCCTGCACTCCCTGCGGTACCCACTCCTGAGCCCTGCACTCCCTGCGGTACCCACTCCTGAGCCCTGCACTCCCTGCGATACCCACTCCTGAGCCCTGCACTCCCTGCGGTACCCACTCCTGAGCCCTGCACTCCCTGCAATACCCACTCCTGACCCCTGCACTCCCTGCAATACCCACTCCTGACCCCTGCACTCCCTGCGATACCCACTCCTGAGCCCTGCACTCCCTGCGATACCCGCTCCTGAGCCCTGCACTCCCTGCAATACCCACCTCTGACCACTGCTCTCCCTGCGATACCCACTCCTAAGCCCTGCACTCCCTGCGATACCCGCTCCTGAGCCCTGCACTCCCTGCAATACCCACCTCTGACCACTGCTCTCCCTGCGATACCCACTCCTGAGCCCTGCACTCCTTGTGATACCCACCCCTGACCCCTGCACTCCCTGCGTTATCCTTTCCTGAGCCCTGCACTCCCTGCGTTATTCACTCCTGACCCCTGCACTCCCTGCGTTATCCACTCCTGAGCCCTGCACTCCTCCTACTTACTGCAAAGCTACAATGTACAGTCTGATCACTGGGGGAGGGGAGACTGAGGAAATGCTTCCTCCTCCTACAAAGTTACAATGTACAGTCTGATCACTGGGGGAGGGGAGACTGAGGAAATGCCTCCTCCTCCTTCTACAAAGTTACAATGTACAGTCTGATCACTGGGAGATGGGTCTTTACCTTGAACACCCTTTAAAAACTAAACACACCCCAGGTAACAATACAGAGAGAGTCAGATAACCCCCCCCCCCCCCCAAGCACCCTATCATTCAAGAACACCAGCCACAAGACCTCCACCTTGGTGTTCCCAGCTCCGCCCACCTATTATTCCAATAGAGGTCTCACATCATACAGAATGCAGCGTGAGAAGTGAGACGACCTCTGTTTCCTTCCTGCTTGTGCAGACAGAGGTGAAGCCAACCAGTCATTACAAGGAAGGAATGAATGAATCCGGAATGTCTTCTCATTCGGCAGGATTTGGCGCACGCCTTCGCTGTACGTCGTCCGGCTCCCCTCCCCCTCCTCATTTTTTTTCGCTGTTATTTTTCCGCGCCGCCACAATCCGCTCCTTCCTGTGGCTGTCGTATTGGAAAATGGCGGCCCTTCGGGGTGATTTAGACGGGAAGGCGTTTCATGTGGTCTTCGCACTGAAATTTGGGTTTCTCAGTCTGGAAATATTATTCTTGTGGGGTTTCGGCTGGAAGTTTGCGGTCTCCAACCCCGGCACAACATTCAGACGCTTTACTGGCGAGCTGCGAGAACGAGCCGCGGGATTCCTCCGAGCGCTTCCCCCATCCTTGTCAGGTCCTAATAGAAGCGCTGCGGGGATGGACTGCGATTGGGGGGGGAATGGACCGCAATCAGGGGGGGAGGGGTCACGATCTCTGAAACCTCAACATGTTAAGATGATTTTCTAAAAAAAAAAGTAGTTTTTAATATTTTTAGATCTTTCGTTACAATAATGCCTGGTGATCCTGCCGAAAAGGTCCTTCATTCCGGCACTTCCTGTTTTAGGGTGACAACGCTCCGTACCTGGTGCTCCTGTGTTGTCATCCTGGTAGAGACTACTATTATTACTCTACGGGATTTGTACGCCAACAGTGTGCTCAGCGCAAAGGGAGACAATACAGTTCAATACAAGAGGGTTAGGAGGGCCCTGATCCCGGGAGCTTACAATCTAAGAGGGAGGAGCTTGTGGTACAAAAGGTAATAACTGCGGGGGAGGAACTGGTAGGAGGAATAGAAGCAGGGGCGGGACTGACCATTTGGGCACGAGGGTCCAGGATCAGTAGGGGGCCCCAAGATAATAACTGCGGGGGAGGGACTGGTAGGAGGAATAGAAGCAGGGGCGGGACTGACCATTTGGGCACGAGGGTCCAGGGTCAGTAGGGGGCCCCAAGGGAATAACTGCGGGGGATGGACTGGTAGAAGGAATAGAAGCAGGGGCGGACTGACCATTCAGGCACGAGGGCCCAGGGTCAGTAGGGGGCCCCAAGGTAATAACTGTGGGGGATGGTCTGGTAGACGGAATAGAAGCAGGGGGCAGGACCAGGGGTGGACTGACAACTCATGGGGCCCCCAGGCAATAGGGGATCATGGGGCCCCTATGTCCTTGCCCAAACTCAAAAAAGCCTATGAAAAAGGTACCAGGGGCATCTCATGGGGCCCCCTACTGACCGCGGGCTCTCGGTCAGTGCCCGAGTTTCCAAATGGTCAGTCCGCCCCTGGGCAGGACTGACCATTCGGGCACGAGGGCCCAGAGTCAGTAGGGGACCCCAAGGTAATAACTGTGGTTGATGGACTGGTAGAAGGAATAGAAGCAGGGGTGGACTGACCATTTGGGCACGAGGGCCCGGGGTCAGTAGGGTCAGTAGGGGGCCCCACGGTAACAACTGTGCTTGATGGACTGGTAGAAGGAATAGAAGCAGGGCAGGACTGCTCATTCGGGCATGAGGGCCCAGGGTCAGTAGGGGGCCCCAAGGTAATAACTGCAGAGGATGGACTGGTAGAAGGAATAGAAGCAGGTGTGGACTGACCATTTGGCCACGAGGGCCCGGGGTCAGTAGGGTCAGTAGGGGGCCCCAAGGTAACAACTGTGGAGGATGGATTGATAGAAGGAATAGAAGCAGTGGTGGACTGACCATTCGGGCACGAGGGCCCGGGATCAGTAGGGGGCCCCAAGGTAATAACTGTGGAGGATGGATTGATAGAAGGAATAGAAGCAGGGGTGGACTGACCATTCGGGCACGAGGGCCCGGGATCAGTAGGGGGCCCCAAGGTAATAACTGTGGAGGATGGATTGATAGAAGGAATAGAAGCAGGGGTGGACAGGCCATTCGGGCACGAGGGCCCGGGGCCAGTAGGGGGCCCCATGAGATGCCCCTGGTACCTTTCGTAGCCTTTTTTGGGTGTGGTTTGAGTGTGGGCAAGGAAACAGGGGCCTCATGATCCCCTCTTGCCCGGGGGCCCCATGAGTTGTCAGTCGGCCCCTGAATAGAAGATTCCATTATTAGCTGAGGGCAGGATAGGCTTCCCTGAAGAGATCAGTTTTCAGAGGTCGCCTAAAAGTGGGCAGAGTAGGCGATAGTCTGATAGAATGGGGTAGAGAGTTCCAGAGGATGGGGGAGGCTCTGGAGAAGTCCTGGAGATGAGCATGGGAGGAGGAGACAAGGGAGCTAGAGAGCAGGAGGTCGTGGGAGGAGCGGAGAGGACGGTTTGGGTGACATAGACTACACACACATCACACAGACATGGACCACCGTTGTCACCGATGGGTAACCACACCCTGAAAAATGCCGGGCAGCCACCACTGGAGTGCATGTAGACAGGAAGTGGCCTCAAAGAGCATGCAGGAGATCAGAGGATTAAAAGTATTTGTTTTTAAAATGTACCCTAATCCTTTTCAATATCTTCGATATTCATCGAACGAACGATCCTGCAGGGAAAGTACTTGTAGCAGGGTGTTAGGCATGCAGTTCTCTCGTTTCACCACAGATGGCTCCACTTGCCTTTAGTTCCTTAGGCCTCGTTGATACGGGGCGATTACACCTGTGCCCCAATGCAGGGCTGCGTTTACGCACATAGGGGTGCACAGGTGTCCCATTGTTGTCTATTGGGAAAACTAGCGCAGGAATCTCACGTTGGTTTGCTGCACGGGGCCCCACGCTTTGGGGGCCACCAAAAAAAAAAAAAGAACCAAATTCTCATCATTGTGTCCTCAGATGATTCTATTTATATCAGATTCATAACAATGTAACAAAATGACAATAACACCCGGGGGCGGACTGACCATTTGGAAACTTGGGCACTTCCCGAGGGCCCGGGGTCAGTAGGGAGCCCCATGAGATGCCCCTGGTACCTTTTTCATAGGCTTTTTTGAGTTTGGGCAAGGACACAGGGCCCCATGATCCCCTATTGCCCGGGGGCCCCATGAGTTGTCAGTCTGCCCCTGGTGACACCAGAAAACTGGAACAAACCCGCCAAATGGACAGAAGGAACTATCCCAAAAAAAAAAGACATGCGCCATTCTGGTAGTGCAGCATACCGCCATGCACGGTCGTGCGTCAGCATGCGTTGTGGTGATCCGCAATGCCCGCGTGTTCTGCTTTGAACGGCGCTGACACATGCAATGCGCGTTAAGTGATTTACGTGATGCAGAAAATTGGGGTTAATAAATGCGACGGCTCTTTTTCTTTTGCGCGCGGCCGCTTTAAGCAGACGCACGGTAAGGTGGGGAAGTGGCCCACACAGAAATGAGAGAAGGTGAGTGATATATGAAGCGTCCTCTGCGCCGGGAAGGAGCGAATTAAAGCCGCTTGGAGAGGAGGATAAGAAGGAAGGAAAGTGGGATGGGGGGGGGGAGGGGGGGTATCTGGAGACGACACTTGTTTGGCACGATCGATGGAAAATAAAAAAAGCGCAAAGAATCGAAAAAAAATTCTCTTTAAGAGCAGCCGGCGGGGATCTGCCAACAAAAACTCATTTGTATTACTGAGATGAGTGAGAGCGTAGAAGACGGAACGCGGAGGGGAGAAGAGCGCGGGTGACACCAGGAAGTGCTGCCGGTGACACCGATCACTAACCCCCCGACTTTCACACTTTTATTTCTCACTTTTATCACAATGTAGGCCACGCCCACTGCGCCAGACCAACTATTTGTTTCTTCTTCTTCACAAAACCTCACGTTGGTTTGCTGTATGGGGCACCACGCTTTGGGGGTCACCAAAAAAAAAGACCCAAATTCTCATCATTGTGTCCCCAATTGATTCTATTTGGTCTCATTGATATCAGATTCGTAACAATGTAACAAAATGAGAATTAGTCCAGAAAACCGGAACAAACCCGCCAAACGCTGGACAGAAGGGGACAAGATCGGATGATCGGATCGGAGGGCAGTAAGATTGGAGGGTAGTAAGATTGGATTGGAGGGCAGTAAGATGGGATTGGAGGGCAGTAAGATGGGATTGGAGGGCAGTAAGATTGGAGGGCAGTAAGATTGGATTGGAGGGCAGTAAGATTGGATTGGAGGGCAGTAAGATGGGATTGGAGGGCAGTAAGATGGGATTGGAGGGCAGTAAGATTGGATTGGAGGGCAGTAAGATTGGATCGGAGGGTAGTAAGATGGGATTGGAGGGCAGTAAGATGGGATTGGAGGGCAGTAAGATGGGATCGGAGGGTAGTAAGATGGGATTGGAGGGCAGTAAGATTGGATTGGATCGGAGGGCAGTAAGATTGGATCGGAGGGCAGTAAGATGGGATCGGAGGGTAGTAAGACGGGATTGGAGGGCAGTAAGATTGGATTGGAGGGCAGTAAGATGGGATCGGAGGGTAGTAAAATGGGATTGGAGGGCAGTAAGATTGGATTGGATCGGAGGGCAGTAAGATTGGATCGGAGGGCAGTAAGATTGGATAGGAGGGTAGTAAGATTGGATCGGAGGGCAGTAAGATGGATTGGAGGGTAGTAAAATCGGATTGGAGGGCAGTAAGATTGGATTGAAGGGCAGTAAGATTGGATCGGAGGGCAGTAAGATTGGATCGGAGGGCAGTAAGATGGGATCGGAGGGCAGTAAGATGGGATCGGAGGGCAGTAAGATGGGATCCGAGGGCAGTAAGATTGGATCCGAGGGCAGTAAGATTGGATCCGAGGGCAGTAAGATTGGATTGGAGGGCAGTAAGATTGGATTGGAGGGCAGTAAGATTGGATCGGAGGGCAGTACGATTGGATTGAAGGGCAGTAAGATTGGATCGGAGGGCAATAAGATGGGATCGGAGGGCAGTAAGATTGGATCCGAGGGCAGTAAGATTGGATCGGAGGGTAGTAAGATTGGATCGGAGGGCAGTAAGATTGGATCGGAGGGTAGTAAGATGGAATTGGAGGGCAGTAAGATTGGATCGGAGGGCAGTAAGATTGGCTTAGAGGGCAGTAAGATTGGATTGGAGGGCAGTAAATTTGGATTGGAGGGTAGTAAATTTAGATTGGAGGGCAGTAAGTTTGGATTGGAGGGCAGTAAGATGTAATTGGAGGGTAGTAAGATTGGAGGGCAGTAAGATTGGATCGGAGGGCAGTAAGATTGGATTGGAGGGCAGTAAGATTGGATTGGAGGGCAGTAAGATTGGATCGGAGGGCAGTAAGATTAGATTGGAGGGCAGTAAGATTGGATTGGAGGGCAGTAAGACTGGATTGGAGGGCAGTAAGATTGGATTGGAGGGCAGTAAGACTGGATTGGAGGGCAGTAAGATTGGATTGGAGGGCAGTAAGATTGGATTGGAGGGCAGTAAGACTGGATTGGAGGGCAGTAAGATTGTATTGGAGGGCAGTAAGATTGTATTGGAGGGCAGTAAGATTGGATTGGAGGGTAGTAAGATCGGATTGGAGGGCAGTAAGATTAGATTAGACGGCAGTAAGACTGGATTGGAGAGCAGTAAGATTGTATTGGAGGGCAGTAAGATTGTATTGGAGGGCAGTAAGATTGGATTGGAGGGCAGTAAGATTGTATTGGAGGGCAGTAAGATTGGATTGGAGGGCAGTAAGATTGTATTGGAGGGCAGTAAGATTGGATCGGAGGGCAGTAAGATTGGATTGGAGGGCAGTAAGATTGTATTGGAGGGCAGTAAGATTGGATTGGAGGGTAGTAAGATCGGATTGGAGGGCAGTAAGATCGGATTGGATTGAAGGGAGGTATTATTGGTTTTCAGGGTAGTAAAATGGTCAGCACATCATTGCCACCAATCAGAATCCAGCTGCTGTCTTATAAGATGAAGAAAGACTCCTGATTGGCTGCTGTCCCCCCCTTCTGGGATACACATCGACCTGGGGGGGGCTCAGATGCTGCATCATATCCCCTCCCCCTCCTCGGATTCTCCGATATGAAAAGCGCTCCCAGACCACGGCTGACACGGAGCGGTGCAGATGAAATATGTGGTCGCTCCCCAGGCCAAGCCTTGAAATTGTCCACACGTTACAGTAATAGCTGTTTTGGCTCCGGAACGCGCTCCATTCTTCCTCTTTCTGATCAAAGCGCCTCTGTAGATGAAATGACTTCTGGATGCAGAATTGAGGCTCGTAGGATAGTTGTGTCAGTTTACGGAGAGCGCTCTGTGTATACAAGCGAGAAATTGTTTCCATAAGGAGACGGTTTAAAGTTTTCCGAATTTTGGGCTTTTTTTTTTCCCTGACATTTCGTGACACCAAAAAAAAAAATAAAAACGAGAATCCTCCTGACCTTAAAGAGGAGCTCCGGTCAGAGCGAGGAGCCGGGGAAGACCAGGATGGTAGTTTTTGGATGGAATCAGAGATGAAGGTTTTATTTGGATACATTTGGGGAGATTTCCAATCACTTCCTGTCCTGTAGACATAGCAGGGAGTGAGAGAAAATTTCTCCGAAGTGAGAGACATCCCCTCCCCCATTGGAAGATGATTTCCTCCATCCTTCCGTACTGGTGACCACTCAGAATTTTGGACATCGCATCCAAGATGGCGGCACCCAGCAGCAGAGGATGTCTACAGGAGGAAGGATTTTCCAATCTGATAAATGTACATGTGATCTTATGGGAAGACTTTTGTTGGGATGGATGATCTGGTGACCTTCATCCGGTGCCTGATACCCCGATAAGTGTTGTGCCTTGCCAGGCTGCAGGCTACGTTGTTCTGATTGGCAGCACAGATTACATTAGGCAGAAGAACTGACAATTCTATTTCAGCCTCAGCTATAACATGCTGGGGTGGGGGAGGGGAAATACACCTTTCCTCCACTGTCAGTAGCCTGGTGTTCCAGGAAGCCCACCTTCCGACTGGAGATGCCGGAAACAATTCGAAGGCAAACCTTCCCACGATGCATGTGAGGAGATCTCTGGAATCTGGCTGCAGAGGAAAACAGGAAACTCCCATTATCTACATGGAGTGGACTTCCAGGTTTCAGTGCAGCTGTGGTATTCTCTCTCTGAAAGGAAGGAAGGAGGATGGATGGAAGGAAGGAAGGAAGGAAAGAGGGAAGATGGAAGGAGGGAGGGAGGGAAGGAAGGAAGGAAGGAAAGGGAGGCTGGAAGGCTAGGAAAGAGGAGAAAGGAAACAGGGAGAGTGGGAGGATAGAAGAAGGGAAGGAAGGAGAGATGAAGAGGGGGTAGAAGGAAGTAGAAGGAATGAAGGGAGGAAATAGAGAGGAAAGAAGAACAGAGAGAAGAAGAAGGAAGGAAAAGAGGAGGAACAGAGGAAGGAAGGAAATAAGGAAGGGAGAAAGGATGGGAGGGGGAAGAAAGAAGAGGTGAGGGAGAAAGAAAGGAAGGTTGGAAGGAAGGAGGGAAATGAGAAAGGAAGGGAAGGGGGTAACAAGAGAGGAAGAAAGAAAGCAAGAAAGAAAGAGAGAAAGAAAAAAAGAAAGAGAAAGAAAGAGGAATGGGGGGAGAAAGAAGAGGTGAGGAAGGAAGAATGGAAGGGAAGGAAGGAAGGGAGAGAGGGAGGGAGGGAGGAAGGAAGGAAGGAAAGAAGGAAGGAAGGAAGGAAGGAAGAGGTGAGGAAAGAATATAGGAAGGAAGGAAGGGAAGAAGGAAGAGGTGAGGAAGGAGAATAGAAGGAAGGAAGGACGGGAGGGAAGAAGGAAGAGGTGAGGAAGGAGAATGGAAGGAAGGAAGGGAGGGAAGAAGGAAGAGGTGAGGAAGGAGGAAGGAAGGGAAGGAAGGAAGGAAGGAAGGGAAGGCAGGAAGGGAAAGAAAGAAGGGAAGGAAGGAAGCAAGGAAGGAAGGAAGGAAGGGGAGGCAGGAAGGGAAGGAAGGAAGCAAGGAAGGAAGGAAGGATCTAGTACATTGACAAGCACGAGGTTATTGGGAAGGACAAGTGACTGGCTCGGATTCCTACGTCTCGCTATCAGGACGAGGAGGTTCCTCAGTTTTTCCTCCATCTTGGGACCAGATGAACGGCGCAGATTTTGCCAGTAGTCTGACCTTTCAGAACTTGGAATTTTATGTTCTTTTTGATACTTTTAAACAAATCTATTTTGATTTAATTACCCAAAAAAACTCCTGGCAGGGGAAATCATCCTTCTCCACACACGGGTTGACTAATGCTCCCTCTGATCCGGCTCGGCAGAATCTTCCAGCGAGGAATGCGGCGTGCGTGTCATCAATTTCTCTTTTTTTGTGTTCTTGAAATATTCAGACTTCCATTTAGAACTGTAAACGGAATCACACAGATTGGAAATTGTAACATTGTCCCTTTTATAATGATGATCAGCCGAGACAGGCCGAAGAAAGATTGAATTATCGCCAGTCGGCTTAGATAACGTACAGCGGCACGGCTGCAGTGCACATGGTCCCCCCGGAGGATGAAGTCTTAGAAGGAAGCCGTCTGTGGCCGTACTAGCTTCTGCTCCTATCAGCACCAACATATCTTCTTATAAACCCAAATATAAAGGTGACTTCAGATTCAAGAAGGAAACCGAACGACGTTTACGTTGCACCGAACACTTGGCATTTATTTGAATAAATAAAATAATTTTTTTCTCTCTATTTTTGTCATTTTTTTTTTTGTCATTTTGGTGCTGCTGACCTCCAGACTGCCATCCCATCCAGCTTAAAGGGTAACTCCACTTTTGTGGAAGGAAGGAAGGGAAGGGGGTAAGAAGAGAGGAACAAAGAACAGAGAGAAGGAATGAAGGAAGGGGGGAGGGAAAAAGGAGAGGTGAGGGAGGAAGGATAAAAGGAAGGAAAAGGGAAGAAAAAGAGGAAGGAAGAAGGGAGGGAGGGAGGGATTCCTGTGCAAATTCCATGCAGTGTCCAGCACTGCGTAGTTTGAACCCGGGGCTCAAGGACTGAGGGCCTTATAGACTCCAGACTTAAAAGAGGACCTGTCATTCTCTATTATTATCACAAGGGATGTTTACATTTCTCATGTTAACAATAAGGCTCCATGCGCACAGGGTGTTTGATAATTCTGTGTAATTCGAGCTTTTTTTAGCGTTTTTCCGTATTTTTTTTGCTCAAGAACAGTCCAAGAACGCCAGTTTGTGGCATTTTACTGCAATTTACCGCGTTTTACAGCATTTTTCAGCATTATAGCATAAAAAAACAGCATAAGAGGGATATGATCTCCATGTATAATACATAAGGGGGGATATGATCTCCATGTATAATACATAAGGGGGGATATGATCACCATGTATAATACATAAGGGGGGGATATGATCTCCATGTATAATACATAAGGGGGGGATATGATCTCCATGTATAATACATAAGGGGGGGATATGATCTCCATGTATAATACATAAGGGGGGATATGATCTCCATGTATAATACATAAGGGGGATATGATCTCCATGTATAATACATAAGGGGGATATGATCTCCATGTATAATACATAAGGGGGGATATGATCACCATGTATAATACATAAGGGGGGATATGATCTCCATGTATAATACATAAGGGGGGGGATATGATCTCCATGTATAATACATAAGGGGGGATATGATCACCATGTATAATATATAAGGGGGGGATATGATCTCCATGTATAATACATAAGGGGGGGATATTATCACCATGTATAATACATAAGAGGGGGATATGATCTCCATGTATAATACATAAGGGGGGGATATGATCTCCATGTATAATACATAAGGGGGGGATATGATCTCCATGTATAATACATAAGGGGGATATGATCTCCATGTATAATACATAAGGGGGATATGATCTCCTTGTATAATACATAAGGGGGGGATATGATCTCCATGTATAATACATAAGGGGGGATATGATCTCCATGTATAATACATAAGGGGGGATATGATCTCCATGTATAATACATAAGGGGGATATGATCTCCATGTATAATACATAAGGGGGATATGATCACCATGTATAATGCATAAAGGGGGAATATGATCACCATGTATAATACATAAGGGGGGATATGAGCTCCATGTATAATACATAAGGGGGGGATATGAGCTCCATGTATAATACATAAGGGGGGGATATGATCTCCATGTATAATACATAAGGGGGATATGATCTCCATGTATAATACATAAGCGGGGGATATGATCACCATGTATAATACATAAGGGGGGATATGATCTCCATGTATAATACATAAGGGGAGGGAAATGATCTCCATGTATAATACATAAGGGGGGATATGATCTCCATGTATAATACATAAGGGGGGATATGATCTCCATGTATAATACATGAGGGGGGATATGATCTCCATGTATAATACATAAGGGGGGATAAGATCTCCATGTATAATACATAAGGGGGGGATATGATCTCCATGTATAATACATAAGGGGGGATATGATCTCCATGTATAATACATAAGGGGGGATATGATCTCCATGTATAATACATAAGGGGGGATATGATCTCCATGTATAATACATAAGGGGGATATGATCTCCATGTATAATACATAAGGGGGATATGATCTCCATGTATAATACATAAGGGGGGATATGATCACCATGTATAATACATAAGGGGGGATATGATCTCCATGTATAATACATAAGGGGGGGGATATGATCTCCATGTATAATACATAAGGGGGGATATGATCACCATGTATAATATATAAGGGGGGGATATGATCTCCATGTATAATACATAAGGGGGGGATATTATCACCATGTATAATACATAAGAGGGGGATATGATCTCCATGTATAATACATAAGGGGGGGATATGATCTCCATGTATAATACATAAGGGGGGGATATGATCTCCATGTATAATACATAAGGGGGATATGATCTCCATGTATAATACATAAGGGGGATATGATCTCCTTGTATAATACATAAGGGGGGGATATGATCTCCATGTATAATACATAAGGGGGGATATGATCTCCATGTATAATACATAAGGGGGGATATGATCTCCATGTATAATACATAAGGGGGATATGATCTCCATGTATAATACATAAGGGGGATATGATCACCATGTATAATGCATAAAGGGGGAATATGATCACCATGTATAATACATAAGGGGGGATATGAGCTCCATGTATAATACATAAGGGGGGGATATGAGCTCCATGTATAATACATAAGGGGGGGATATGATCTCCATGTATAATACATAAGGGGGATATGATCTCCATGTATAATACATAAGCGGGGGATATGATCACCATGTATAATACATAAGGGGGGATATGATCTCCATGTATAATACATAAGGGGAGGGAAATGATCTCCATGTATAATACATAAGGGGGGATATGATCTCCATGTATAATACATAAGGGGGGATATGATCTCCATGTATAATACATGAGGGGGGATATGATCTCCATGTATAATACATAAGGGGGGATAAGATCTCCATGTATAATACATAAGGGGGGGATATGATCTCCATGTATAATACATAAGGGGGGATATGATCTCCATGTATAATACATAAGGGGGGATATGATCTCCATGTATAATACATAAGGGGGGGATATGATCTCCATGTATAATACATAAGGGGGGGATATGATTTCCATGTATAATACATAAGGGGGGATATGATCTCCATGTATAATACATAAGGGGGATATGATCACCATGTATAATACATAAGGGAGGATATGATCTCCATGTATAATACATAAGGGGGATATGATCTCCATGTATAATACATAAGGGGGATATGATTTCCATGTATAATACATAAGGGGGGATATGATCACCATGTATAATACATAAGGGGGGATATGATCTCCATGTATAATACATAAGGGGGATATGATCTCCATGTATAATACATAAGGGGGGATATGATCTCCATGTATAATACATAAGGGGGGATATGATCTCCATGTATAATACATAAGGGGGATATGATCTCCATGTATAATACATAAGGGGGGATATGATCTCCATGTATAATACATAAGGGGGATATTTCAGTCTGGTTGCCCTTCTCTGTACTTTCTCCAGTTCCCCAATGTTCTTTTTACGAATTGGTGCCCACATTCCAGAAGTGACAAGAACTCTGGGAGCGCTGTATTGCTGTGCAAGGGGACTATTTTGAAGGAGATAGTGTGGAAATGTAGATAAATAAAGTACTTTCTTGTAAACAGATCTCCTCGTATGCTGCTGGGCGGGGGGGGTCTGTTGTGGCTGGGAGGGATCTACTGTTGAGGATGGGGGTCTATTGCTGCTGGCCGCTGGTGGGTCTTTTGAAGCTGACAGGGGTCTATTGTTGCTAGGCGGGTATTTTGTGCTGGGTACATTGTTGCTCCAGAAGATCTTTTTTACTGCTTGTTTTGTTATCGGTAACAAGTTCCTATCGAACTATTTAGCGCCACAAAATGATACTTGGTATGGTCTTCTCTAAAAGTGGGTGGTACTGGGAGGTGGGTAGAGGGAGGAAACAAGGGGTGACTTGGAAGGGGGGAGTATACCTGCAACAATTCTCCTAGAAAAAAAATCCCTAGTTGTTGCACAGAATAGACTTCAATATATATCTACCTTTGTTCACCTTCATTAAAAGTCGTTTACACAGGAAAAGATAACATTGTTTTTGCCTCCAGTTCTGGAAGTGACAAGGACAAGGCATTTCTGGCCGCATCAACAATTCCTGTACCGGCTTCAAATGTTCTTAGCCTGAAAAAAAGAAAACAAATGTAGCCACCACATCTAAGGACCAGTCAGCTGCAACATCTGACATCTTTGTTCACTTTATATTGTACATTGACTTGATTTTCCAGTCTGCAGGCTGTGTATTGAAGCCGCGGAGTTTCCAGCCACCGAGTAGGAAAGAAGCCGTATCGCGTTTCCCTGATGCACCTTCCAGGGCCGTGTAAAAAAATAAAATCTTTTTCACACGTTTGTGAGCCGGAGCGCGGCCCTTGGCGCCCTCCGCGTCTTTTATTTGGGAACGGCACTGGGAGTGTCGGGCTGAGAATGGGTCCATGTGTGATTTCGGAAGCTGACGGTCTATTTATAAGATCTCGGCAATTTTCAGGTATTTGATGGCACTTAAGAGCTGGTTTAGGGAACGGAAATTCTCATTGACTTTTTATTGATGGAGTTAACAGCCAGCCGTGTGGCTCGGTTTTCAGAGACCTCGAGGGCAGAGCTTTGGACGATTTTTACTATTTTAAAAGTACTGGAAAAAAAAAAGACTCCGGTGTCAAAAATTCTATAAATGACAAAAATGTCCTCTGCACTGTTTTGGTGCCACTCCTAAAATTCCAAACCAGATCACTGGATGCCATATAGAGATGCCATTAACCCTTCCTTGGTCGATGAAAATATAGGCCCTGCAGGTGAACTTGGATTGTCTCTGTAAACAGGAGAAATATATTTAAAGTGGACCTGTCACATCATACTGAATTTCAACAAACATGACTGCGTAGGAGAAGACCAAGGAAGGTGCTTTTAGATTCTGTACCTCAAGAACCAAACCAACAAGGGCGTTACTAATCCCTGGCACCAGAGGAACTGGCCCCAGGTCTCAATCAAGGTGTCCCATATCTAAGGCTACAGACAAGGGCGGACTGACAACTCATGGGGCAATAGGGGACCATGGGGCCCCTGGGTCCTCGCCCACACCCAAAAAAGCCTATGAAAAAGCCAATGAAAGGTACCAGGGGCATCTCATGGGGCCCCCTACTGACCCCAGGCCCTCGGGCAGCGCCCGAGTGCTCAAATGGTCAGTCCGCCCCTGGCTACAGATGATGCTATTGCTACCTTCTCCAAGAGCCATGTCAGATAAACAATCCTGGAAAGAGACCACCTACACCAAATGACCAAAAGTATGTGAACCCCCTCCAATTTACTGAAATCAGGTGTTTCATGACCTCAACCCTACGAAACACCTTTGGGATGAACTGGAATTCAAAAATTCTATAAATGATAAAAATGTCCTCTGCACTGTTTTTGTGCCACTCCTAAAATTCCAAACCAGATCACTGTATGCCATATAGAGATGCCATTAACCCTTCCTTGGTCGATGAAAATATAGGCCCTGCAGGTGAACTTGGATTGTCTCTGTAAACAGGAGAAATATATTTAAAGTGGACCTGTCACATCATACTGAATTTCCAACAAACATGACTGTGTAGGAGCTGACCAAGGAAGGTGCTTGTAGATTCTGTACCTCAAGAATCAAACCAACAAGGGCGTTACTAATCCCTGGCACCAGAGGAACTGGCCTCAGGTCTCCATCAAGGTGTCCCATATCTAAGGCTACAGGTGATGCTATAGCTACCTTCTCCAAGAGCCATGTCAATAAACAATCCTGGAAAGAGACCACCTACACCAAATGACCAAAAGTATGTGAACCTCCTCCAATTTGCTGAAATCAGATGTTTTCAGTAAATCAGGTGTTTCTCAACCCTACGATACGCCATTAGAATGAACTGGAATGCCAATGATGATAAACAATCCTGGAAAGAGACCACAAATGACCAAAAGTATGTGAACCTCCTACAATTTACTGAAATCAGGTGTTTCGTGACCTCAACCCTACAAAACACCTTTGGGATGAACTGGAATGCCAATAGTGAGCCAGGTCTTCGCTTCCAACATTAGTACCTGACAGCACAAATGGGCACAAATTCCCACAATCCTGTGGAAAGTCTTCCCAGAAGAGTGGAGGATGGTGGGGCAACTCTCTATCAATGGTCATGGGATAGGGGAACGGCCATATTAAAGTGTTACTAAACCCACAACAGTGAAATCACTCTGCAGATGTAGTAAAGCGTGCTGGTTATGCTCACTGTGGAACCTAAGGGGTTAATCCTCTGCATTGTGTAAAAAGGCTGTTTGATCCTGTCTTCTCTGCCCTTCCTCTTGTTCAAATGTCCACCTGATACAGACTGAACCCGTAGCCCTTCTGCACATGCTCAGTTGGTGTGTATTGCTAGAGAGGTTTTTTTTTTCTTAGGAGAGTGCATGTGATCAGCACAGGGCCAATCAGCACTGTCCAGACAGAGGTCAGGGGATTTCCATCCTCCTAGAGCAGAAAGAAAGCTCCTCCTACAAGCTTTAGCTAGTGGTGGGCTGGACACTGATAGAAGTCACAAGACTGCTCTAACTGCTAATGTGAAATGGTATTTAGCAGTTTATATTTACTAAAAGAATTGCATTTCCATTTTCTGTGTACTGTGGGAGACCAGATATAGTGAATGCGGGGTCCGGGGAGAGCGGATATAGTGAATGCGGGGTCCGGGGAGAGCGGATATAGTGAATGCGGGGTCCGGGGAGAGCGGATATAGTGAATGCAGGGTCCGGGGAGAGCGGATATAGTGAATGCAGGGTCCGGGGAGAGCGGATATAGTGAATGCGGGGTCCGGGGAGAGCGAATATAGAGAATGCGGGGTCCGGGGAGAGCGGATATAGTGAATGCGGGGTCCGGGGAGAGCGGATATAGTGAATGCAGGGTCCGGGGAGAGTGGATATAGTGAATGCAGGGTCCGGGGAGAGCGGATATAGTGAATGCGGGGTCCGGGGAGAGCGAATATAGAGAATGCGGGGTCCGGGGAGAGCGGATATAGTGAATGTGGGGTCCGGGGAGAGCGGATATAGGGAATGTAGGGTCCGAGGAGAGAGGATATAGTGAATGCAGGGTCCGGGGAGAGCGGATATAGTGAATGCAGGGTCTGGGGAGAGCGGATATAGTGAATGCGGGGTCCGGGGAGAGCAGATATAGTGAATGCGGGGTCCGGGGAGAGCGGATATAGTGAATGCAGGGTGGCCCTTGTCTGTCCTGTAAAGGGGATCGGGTGGCTGTAAAGCCACATGGATCACTTTTACAAGACAGCCAAATGCTGGTGGTAAAAATGGCACCAGGATCATAGCTACAGCTGCAGTCATGCGCTCGTAATAACCACTTGTGGACAGGATGCATATATACAGTGCTGTGAAAAAGTATTCGCCCTCTTCTAAGTCGTTCACATCGCTGTAGAAGAATCTTGGCTCCCTCTTCTTTGCAGAATTGTTTTAATTCAGCCACATTGGAAGGTTTTCCAGCATGAATGGCCTGTTTAGGGTCACGCCACAGCATCTCAATCGGATTTCAGTCCGGACTTTTACTAGGCCACTCCAAAACCTACATTTTGGGGGTTTTTTTGAGCCATTCAGAGGTGGACTTGCTGGTGTGTTTTGGATCATTGTCTTGCTGCATAACCCCAGTGGGCTTGAGCTTGAGGTCAGGAACTTATGGCCGATCATTCTCCTTCAGGATTTTCCGGTAGAGCACAGAATTCATGGTTCTACAAATTACGGTAAGTTGTCCACGTCCTGAACCCAGACCAGGGTTGGACTGACCATTTGGGAACTCGGGCACTGCCCGAGGGCCCAGGGTCAGAAGGGGGCCCCATGAGACTCCCTTGGTACCTTTCATAGGCTTTTTTGGGTGTGGTTTGAGTGTGGGCAAGGACACAGGGGTTCCATGATCCCCTATTGCCCGGGGGCCCCATGAGTTGTCAGTCCGCCCGTGACCCAGACCATCACACTACCACCACCATGTCTGACTGTTGGTATGATGTTCTTTTTATAACGCTGTGTTGGTTTTACACCAGCTGTAATGGGATGCACACCTTTTGTCTCATCAGTCCACAACATATTTGCCCAAAAGTCTTGGAGATAATCAAGAAGTTTTTGGCAAATATGAGACGAGCCTTTGTGTTCTTTTTGGTCAGCAGTGGCTTTTGCCTGTGAACTCTCCAATGGAGGCCATTTTTGCCTGGTCTCTTTTCTTTCTTATTGTTGAATCATGAACAATGACCTTAACTAAGGCAAATGAGGCCTACAGGTCTTTAGATGATGTTCTGGGTTCTTTTATGACCTCTTGGATGAGTCATCATCATGCTCTTGGAGTCATTTTGGTTGGCCGTTCCTGGGAAGGTTCACCACTGTTCCAAGTTTTCTCCATTTGTGGATAACGGCTCTCACCGTGAGTCCCAAAGCCTTAGAAATGGATTTGTAACCCTTTCCTAATTGGTACATGTCAGTTACTTTGTTTCTCATCTGTTCTTGAATAAGTCTAGGTCGCCGAATGACGCGTTGCTTTTTTAGATTCTTTAGCGTGTTTCACTTTGTCAGACGGCTTCCATTTAAGTGATTTCTTAACTCAACAGGTCTGGCAGTAATCAGGTAGGGCTGTGGCAAGTGAAATTTAAATTTAAATAAATCAGCTGTCCAAAAAATTTGGATAATCACAGTTCATTAATGATTTGGCAAGGGGTGGCAATTACGTTCTCCGATAGGGTAAGGCAGGTTTGGCCATCTTTTGTCCCTTAACCACTTCCTGTCCGGCCCATGTACATAAATGCAGTGCAGGAGCGGGTTGCTGTTCATAAATGGTGCCTGCATTAGCAGGCGCGCTGTGCGCGCTCTCTGGGAGCGCGCGGCACCACGATCCAGTGCCCGCTGTGTCCTCCGGACACACCAGAACACCGATCGCTGCACGGGACCTCTGTGTGAGGTCCTGATCATGTGATCACTGATTGGCTAATCAGTGATCACATGAATAGTAGTAAGCAAGATTTTACTTTGTGACATCATTGCTTACTACTAGTGAAATCTGTGAATGATCACAGACATCACATGGTACAGGGCCATTCACAACAGCCTTGTACCATGTGACAAGCTGTGACCAATCACAGCTCTCACAGTATTTCTCAATGGCTGCAGGAATGCAGCCAGAGAGAAGGAGAAATTATTGATTTTACAGCCTTTATGGGTTTAAAAGCAATCAGTGTATAAAAAAAAAAAATCTTCATCACCCCCCACAAGTAATACAGTGTCACTATGGTGACACTGTACTGCTAGGGTGACAGTATGTTAAAAAAAAAAAAAAAAATTATAATAATCTAAAAAGATCAAATATAAATGTAAAAAAATTTTTTGAAAAATTATAATTTTTGGTTATAAACTAATTTGGGTTATTTTTATTTTACTAAAAAGATAACTGAATACATTTTGGCCAAGATTTATGACGAAAGTCATAAAAATTATTTATTTGCAAAATGTTATAGAAAAACACTTTTTTTTTTAAAATTTTGGACATTTTCATTTAGATAGCAAAAAAAAATAAAAATCCCAGCGGTGAATAAATACCACCAAAATAAAGCTTTATCTGTCTAAAAAAAAATGCTAAAAAATTCATATGGGTATAGTGTTGCATAACAGCGCAATTGTCATTCAAATTGTGATAGCGCTGAAAGCTGAAAATTGGCCTGGGCAGGAAGGGAGTGAAAGTGTCCTAACTGGTTGAGAACTGAAATGATCGTTTAAAAACTGCATTTTGCATTTACTTGGGTTATCTTTGTGTAATAATGAAATTTGTTTGATGATCTGAATCATTTAGGTGCGACAAAAAAAAAAATCCAGAAAGGGGGCAAATACTTTTTCACAGCACCGTACATATGGCAGTCAGCAGGTGATTTTTAAAAAGCTACTGCATCAAAAAATTCTTCATTATCCAGCACTCTGTGTATTAAATACTTAGTCCCCCGCCAAGTGTTATGGTTTGATCTGCACATCACTAAAACCCTACTGCTGGTGGATCAAACTACAGAGAGCAGAAGGGGACTGGGGATCCAACTCTTCCGGGAGTAAATCCTTCAACAAACTTAATCCCTTCACCAGAGCAAAGATCTGTGACAGCCACTTTACACTTTCACATTCGCTGGAACTTCGTGTTCTGCCTTTTCTGGTCTCTACATAAATATCCCATCAAGATGTTCCATATTTCCCCCCTCGGTAGATGACACATCTGAACACTCTGAACATTCTCTGTTTGCTCACAGCTGGTTTAAATAATAATATTAATAAAATAAAAAATCTGCGCTTGTGTATGGAAAGGTGTGCGTCCCCGAGGTATATCCTCTTACAGAATGGAAATCAAAGCGTTTGCCTCGTATTCCGCGTTCCGCGTTGTTTTAGCTCCTTTGAGAGATTTTAATTACCCCGTGTAATTTCACCGTCTGCTTTTCAGATCACTTGTGAAAAAAAAAAAAAGAAATAAAATGAAGAAGGGGGCAGATAATCGTTTCTATGGAAAGAGTCAACCACCCACAGAGTCTGATCCCCGCGCTCATCGGAGAATTATCATAAAGCCGAGCGTTACTACAGAAGGAAATCGCATTACCTGCCGCACATCTGCTGTTGGCGGGATGAGAAAAGGATGACTGGACCTGATTGTGTCTACATTGCGACAGTTGATGTTTCCATAAGATAATCGTCTCTGTTCCTGGGAACAATGGAAAATGTTGGAGGAGATCGTCTGATTAAAGGAGACACGTACTGGGGAAGGAGCGAGGACGCAAACTCTCTTCGTCTGGAGATCATGGCTGCCATGCTGATCCATGGCAGATAATCATCTCTTTTCTTGGGAACAATGGAAAATTTTGGAGGAGATCGTCTGATTAAAGGAGACTCATACCGGGAATGAGCTAGGATGCAAACTCAATGGCAGATAATCGTCTCTGTTCCTGGGAACAATGGAAATGGTTGGAGGAGATCGTCTTATTAAAGGAGACTCATACCGGGGAAGGAGCGAGGAAGCAAACTCTCCGTCTGGAAATCATGGCTGCCATGCTGATCCATGGCAGATAATCGCCTCTGTTCCTGGGAACAATGGAAATGGTTGGAGGAGATCGTCTGATTGAAGAAGACTCGTACCGGGGAAGGAGCGAGGATGCAAATTCTCCATCTGGAGATCATGGCTGCCATGCTGATCCATGAGAGATAATCGTCTCTGTTCCTGGGAACAATGGAAATGGTTGGAGGAGATCAACTGATTGAAGAAGACTCGTACTGAGGAAGGAGCGAGGACGCGAACTCTCCATCTGGAAATCATGGCTGCCATGCTGATCCATGGCAAATAATCGTCTCTGTTCATGAGAACAATGGAAAATGTTGGAGGAGATCGTCTGATTGAAGAAGACTCGTACCGGGAAAGGAGCGAGGACGCAAACTCTCCGTCTGGAAATCATGGCTGCCATGCTGATCCATGGCAGATAATCGTCTCTGTTCCTGGGAACAATAGAAATGGTTGAAGGAGATCGTCTGATTAAAGCAGACTCGTATCGGGGAAG
Organism: Staurois parvus; assembly: GCF_062004578.1. Lineage (NCBI taxonomy): Eukaryota > Metazoa > Chordata > Amphibia > Anura > Ranidae > Staurois > Staurois parvus. Next base: position 563,463 of record NW_028318647.1, on the reverse strand, counting down.
GAGCGAGGACGCAAACCCTCCATCTGGAAATCATGGCTGCCAGCTGATCCAAGGTAGATAATCGTCTCTGTTCCTGGGAACAATGGAAAATGTTGAAGGAGATCATCTGATTAAAGGAGACTCGTACCAGGGAAGGAGCGAGGACGCCAACCCTCCGTCTGGAGATCATGGCTGCCATGTTGATCAATGTCAGATAATCATCTCTGTTCCTGGGAACAATGGAAATGGTTGGAGGAGATCGTCTGATTGAAGAAGACTCGTACCGGGGAAGGAGCGAGGACGCAAACCCTCCATCTAGAGATCATGGCTGCCATGCTGATCCATGGCAGATAATCGTCTCTGTTCCTGAGAACAATGGAAAATGTTGGAGGAGATCGTCTGATTGAAGAAGACTCGTACTGGGGAAGGAGTGAGGGCGCAAACTCTCCGTCTGGAAATCATGGCTACCATGCTGATCCATGGCAGATAATCGTCTCTTTTCTTGGGAACAATGGAAAATATTGGAGGAGATCGTCTGAATAAAGGAGACTCGTACCAGGGAAGGAGCGAGGACGCAAACTCTCCGTCTGGAGATCATAGCTGCCATGCTGATCCATGACAGATAATTGTCTCTGTTCCTGGGAATAATGGAAATTGTTGAAGGAGATCGTCTGATTAAAGGAGACTCGTATCGGGGAAGCAGAGAAGACGCCAGCCCTCCGTCTGGAAATCATGGCTGCCATGCTGATCCATGGCAGATAATCGTCTCTGTTCCTGGGAAGAATGGAAATGGTTGGAGGAGATCGTCTGATTAAAGGAGACTCGTACCACGGAAGGAGCGAGGACGCAAACTCTCCGTCTGGAGATCATGGCTGCCATGCTGATCCATGGCAGATAATCGTCTCTGTTCCTGGGAACAATGGAAATGGTTGGAGGAGATCGTCTGATTAAAGAAGACTCGTACCGGGGAAGGAGCGAGGACGCAAACTCTCCGTCTGGAGATCATGGCTGCTATGCTGATCCATGGCAGATAATTGTCTCTTTTCTTGGGAACAATGGAAAATATTGGAGGAGATCGTCTGATTAAAGGAGACTCGTATCGGGGAAGCAGCGAAGACGCCAGCCCTCCGTCTGGAAATCATGGCTGCCATGCTGATCCATGGCAGATAATCGTCTCTGTTCCTGGGAACAATGGAAAAAATTGGAGGAGATTGTCTGATTAAAGGAGACTCGTACCACGGAAGGAGCGAGGACGCAAACTCTCCATCTGGAGATCATGGCTGCCATGCTGATCCATGGCAGATAATCGTCTCTGTTCCTGAGAACAATGGAAAATGTTGGAGGAGATCGTCTGATTGAAGAAGACTCGTACTGGGGAAGGAGTGAGGGCGCAAACTCTCCGTCTGGAAATCATGGCTGCCATGCTGATCCATGGCAGATAATCGTCTCTTTTCTTAGGAACAATGGAAAAAATTGGAGGAGATCGTCTGATTAAAGGAGACTCGTACCGGGGAAGAAGCGAGGACGCAAACTCTCCGTCTGGAGATCATGGCTGCCATGCTGATCCATGGCAGATAATCCTCTCTGTTCCTGGGAACAATGGAAATGGTTGGAGGAGATCGACTGATTGAAGAAGACTCGTATCGGGGAAGGAGTGAGGGCGCAAACTCTCCGTCTGGAAATCATGGCTGCCATGCTGATCCATGGCAGATAATCGTCTCTTTTCTTGGGAACAATGGAAAATATTGGAGGAGATCGTCTGAATAAAGGAGACTCGTACCAGGGAAGGAGCGAGGATGCAAACTCTCCGTCTGGAGATCATGGCTGCCATGCTGATCCATGGCAGATAATCCTCTCTGTTCCTGGGAACAATGGAAATGGTTGGAGGAGATCGACTGATTGAAGAAGACTCGTATCGGGGAAGGAGCGAGGACGCAAACTCTCCGTCTGGAAATCATGGCTGCCATGCTGATCCATGACAGATAATTGTCTCTGTTCCTGGGAATAATGGAAATTGTTGGAGGAGATCGTCTGATTAAAGGAGACTCGTATCGGGGAAGCAGCGAAGACGCCAGCCCTCCGTCTGGAAATCATGGCTGCCATGCTGATCCATGGCAGATAATCGTCTCTGTTCCTGGGAACAATGGAAATGGTTGGAGGAGTTCGTCTGATTAAAGGAGACTCGTACCACGGAAGGAGCGAGGACGCAAACTCTCCGTCTGGAGATCATGGCTGCCATGCTGATTCATGGCAGATAATCGTCTCTGTTCCTGGGAAGAATGGAAATGGTTGGAGGAGATCGTCTGATTGAAGAAGACTTGTACCGGGGAACGAGCGAGGATGCAAACTCTCCGTCTGGAGATCATGGCTGCCATGCTGATCCATGGCAGATAATCGTCTCTGTTCCTGGGAACAATGGAAATGGTTGGAGGAGATCGTCTGATTAAAGAAGACTCGTACCGGGGAAGGAGCGAGGATGCAAACTCTCCATCTGGAGATCATGGCTGCCATGCTGATCCATGGGAGATAATCGTCTCTGTTCCTGGGAACAATGGAAATGGTTGGAGGAGATTGTCTGATTGAAGAAGACTCGTACCGGGGAAGAAGCGAGGACGCAAACTCTCCGTCTGGAGACCATGGCTGCCATGCTGATCCATGGCAGATAATCATCTCTTTTCTTGGGAACAAAGGAAAATATTGGAGGAGATCGTCTGATTGAAGAAGACTCGTATCGTGAAGACTCGTATGAACTCTGTCATATGAAGGGGGATCAGATACTTTTGAAAATATAGGAAGGTGTGATGGTAAACCTTTGGCCAAAACTCTATCATATGGAGGTGGTTCACATACACGATATTGCCAAAAGTATTGATATTGAGGCACCCATCCAAATCATTGGATTCAGGTGTTCCAACCTCCACCATGGCATTCTCGGGCCATTTACATTTATATCCCAGGGAAGGAATGTCCACACAAGGGTGGCTGCACTCTACTTATGGTACTCAGTGAATGGAATAACAGTCACATCACATTGACATACACTATATTGCCAAAAGTATTGTCCCCGCCCTCCCAATCATGTGGTTCAGGGGTTCCAATCCCCCCCATAGATACAGGTGTATACAATCAAGCCCCTAGGCATGCAGACTGCTTCTACAAACATTGGTGAAAGAATGGGTCGCTCTCAGGAGCTCAGTGACTCCAAGCGTGGTCCCGTGATAGGTGGCCACCTGGGCAATAAGTCCATCTGTGACATTTCCTAGCTAATATATTTTCCACGCTCAACTGTTTGTGGGATTATAACAAAGTGGAAGCAACTGGGAACAACAGCAACTCAGCCACTAAGTGGTAGGCCACGTCACATGACAGGGCGGGGTCAGCGCATGCTGAAGCGCACAGTGCGCAGAAGTCACCAACTGTCTGCAGAGTCAATAGCTAAAGACCTCCAAACTCAGTGTGACCTTCAGATGAGCCCAACAACAGTGCGTAGAGAGCTTCATGGAATGGGTTTCCATGGCCAAGCAGCTGCATCCAAGCCTTCCATCACCAAGTGCAATGCAATGCCGTGGTGTAAAGCATGCCGTCACTGGACTCTAGAGCATTGGAGACGTGTTCTCTGGAGTGACCAATCACGCTTCTCTGTCTGGCAATATGATGGACGTGTCTGGGTTTGGTGGTTGCCAGGAGAATGGTACTTGCCTGACTGCATTGTGGCAAGTGAAAAGTTTGGTGGAGGGGAGATTATGGTGTGGGGTTGTTTTTCAGGGGTTGGGCTTGGCCCCCTAGTTCCAGTGAAGGGAACTCTTAAGATGACATTTTGGACAATTTCATGCTCCCAACTTTGTGGGAAGAGTTTGGGGATGGCCCCTTCCTGTTCCAACATGACTGCGCACCAGTGCACAAAGCAAGGTCCATAAAGACATGGAGGAGCCAGTTTGGGGTGGAGGAACTTGACTGTCCTGCACAGAGTCCTGACCTCAACCCCATAGAACACCTTTGGGATGAATTAGAGCGGAGACTGCGAGCCAGGCCTCCTCCCCCGACATCAGTGCCTGACCTGACAAATGTGCTTCTGGAAGAATGGTCCAACCTTCCCATAGACACCCTCCTAAACCTTGTGGACGGCCTTCCCAGAAGAGTTGAAGCTGTTATAGCTGCAAAGGGCGGGGCCAACTCAATATTGAACCCTACGGACTAAGACTGGGGGGGGCATTAAGGGTCATGTGCGTGGAAAGGGCGGGGCCAACTCAATATTGAACCCTACGGACTAAGACTGGGGGGGCATTAAAGATCATGTGCGTGGAAAGGGCGGGGCCAACTCAATATTGAACCCTACAGACTAAGACTGGGGGGGGGCATTAAAGGTCATGTGCGTGGAAAGGGCGGGGCCAACTCAATATTGAACCCTACAGACTAAGACTGTGGGGGGCATTAAAGATCATGTGCATGGAAAGGGCGGGGCCAACTCAATATTGAACCCTACGGACTAAGACTGGGGGGGCATTAAAGGTCATGTGTGTGGAAAGGCCGGCGGCCCAGTATTGAACCCTACGGACTAAAACTGGGGGGGCATTAAAGGTCATGTGCGTGGAAAGGGTGGGGCCAACTCAATATTGAACCCTACGGACTAAGACTGGGTGGGGCATTAAAGGTCATGTGCATTGAAAGGGTGGGGCCAACTCAATATTGAACCCTACGGACTAAGACTAGGGGGGGGCATTAAAGGTCATGTGCGTGGAAAGGGCGGGGCCAACTCAATATTGAACCCTACGGACTAAGACTGGGGGGGCATTAAAGGTCATGTGCGTGGAAAGGGCGGGGCCAACTCAATATTGAACCCTACGGACTAAGACTGGGGGGGCATTAAAGGTCATGTGCATGGAAAGGGCGGGGCCAACTCAATATTGAACCCTACGGACTAAGACTGGGGGGGGCATTAAAGGTCATGTGTGTGGAAAGGCCGGTGGCCCAATACTTGGGGCAATACAGTGTACTTTTGATAATTATTATTATTATACAGTATTTATATAGAGCCATCGGTTTGCTCAGCGCTGTACATTACAATGGGGGACAGAACATGAGACAATACAGTAACAATACAATACCCGAGGGGTTCGAGGGCCCTGCTCCTTGGAGCTTACAATCTAGGAGAATATAGGAAGGTGTGATGGTCAACGTTTGGCTATGTTATGTATATTTATTTACCTTCCAATCTTCGCATTCACAACCTGCCGCAGCTTACTTTCTTTAATCCAAGTTTGCTTTAAATTTATCCACCTCATCCACATGTGCCACTTTGTCATGCAATATATTAAAAGGCTAAAAAAAGGTACCTAGCGCTGTTTTGAAATCTCTTGACCTGATGAAAGAATCCAAAACTGCGGTTGATTCAATTTACGAAAATAGTACGAAAAATAAACAGAGAGAAGGCTTTAAAAGACAAGCGGCGGCGTTTGCTGGGGGAAAGCCATGCTGTTTCCCTGAGCATTCCAGCCACGTTACAGTCTCGAAAGAAGGACGACATCCGATCAGGCTAGGTTCTGATTGTCTTTTCAGACTTCGTCTTGATGTGGTTTGAGATTGGAGCTGCTTTGGAACGCAAGTTGACATTTTATAGCTGAGATATTTCATCCACCTCTTTTTGACTTTCAAGAGCAAAGTATTTCTACCGCCGGCCGTTGCCAAATGAATGAAACTGGAAGCTGAGTGGGTGTTATGAAATACAGGTAGCCTAGGTCCATGTGCGTGACAAGGCCCCTTGTTATTCCAAACCTCGCTCCCCGTACCCTTTGAAGATAACGCAGTGTGACCAAAAATATCACGAGTGTCTCCAAACCTCCAAAAAAAAAAGGATTTACGTTTACAAATCCAAGTTTACCTTTTAACATTTTCCACATGTTACCTATCAAAGGCTGTCCGATTTTCACTTCAACTTGACCTGTACTCAAAAAGTGAAGATGTTCGATGGGATACGGAACATCCACAAATGTCGATTGTAAATGCAGGAAAAGGGAGGAGGGGATACAAAGAAAGATAAAGAGGAGGAGAATAAACTCCACGCTAATGAAAAGAAAGTGGGCGGGACTTCAAGGGTGCCATCAATAATGAGAAAGTTGTAACTAAAAAATACAACAATCACTTAAAAGTCACAATATAGAAATATACATCTGAGTATCCAAGACTTGGCGATGATACTTATTCAGCAATACATATTCGGCCCATTATTTCTCAACATGTTTCGCCTATTTTAACCTCTTCATGTCCGGACCCCCCCTTCCAGTCCGGACACTTTCCCCCCCTTCCAGTCCGGACACTTTCCCCCCCTTCCAGTCCGGACACTTTCACCCCCTTCCAGTCCAGACACTTTCACCCCCTTCCAGTCCGGACACTTTCCCCCCCTTCCCGTCCGGACACTTTCCCCCCCTTCCAGTCCGGACACTTCCCCCTCCTTCCAGTCCAGACACTTTCACCCCCTTCCAGTCCGGACACTCTCACCCCCTTCCAGTCCGGACACTCTCACCCCCTTCCAGTCCGGACACTTTCTCCCCCTTCCAGTCCGGACACTTTCACCCCCTTCCAGTCTGGACACTTTCACCCCCTTCCAGTCCGGACACTCTCACCCCCTTCCAGTCCGGACACTCTCACCCCCTTCCAGTCCGGACACTTTCTCCCCCTTCCAGTCCGGACACTTTCCCCCCCTTCCAGTCCAGACACTTTCCCCCCCTTCCAGTCCAGACACTTTCCCCCCCTTCCAGTCCAGACACTTTCACCCCCTTCCAGTCCAGACACTTTCACCCCCTTCCAGTCCGGACACTTTCACCCCCTTCCAGTTCGGACACTTTCACCCCCTTCCAGTCCGGACACTTTCCCCCCCTTCCAGTCTGGACACTTTCACCCCCTTCCAGTCCGGACGCTTTCATCCCCTTCTAGTCCGGACACTTTCCCCCCCTTCCAGTCCGGACAATTTCACCCCCTTCCAGTCCGGACACTTTCACCCCCTTCCAGTCCGGACACTTTCCCTCCCTTCCAGTCCGGACACTTTCACCCCCTTCCAGTCCGGACACTTTCACCCCCTTCCAGTCCGGACGCTTTCACCCCCTTCCAGTCCGGACACTTTCCCCCCCTTCCAGTCCGGACACTTTCCCCCCCTTCCAGTCTGGACGCTTTCACCCCCTTCCAGTCCGGACGCTTTCACCCCCTTCCAGTCCGGACACTTTCACCCCCTTCCAGTCTGGACACTTTCCCCCCCTTCCACTCCGGACACTTTCCCCCCCTTCCAGTCCGGACACTTTCCCCCCCTTCCAGTCCGGACACTTTCCCCCCTTCCAGTCCGGACACTTTCCCCCCTTCCAGTCCGGACACTTTCCCCCCCTTCCAGTCCGGACACTTTCCCCCCCTTCCAGTCCGGACACTTTCCCCCCCCTCCAGTCCGGACACTTTCCCCCCCTTCCAGTCTGGACACTTTCACCCCCTTCCTGTCCAGGCCAATTTTCAGCTTTCAGCTCTATCACACTTTGAATGACAATTGCGCGGTCATGCAACACTGTACCCATATGCAATTTTTATCATATTTTTTTCCACACAAATAAAACGTTCTTTTGGTGGTATTTAATCACCGCTGGGCATTTTATTTTTTGCACTATAAACAAAAAAAGAGCAAAAAATTTGGAGAAAAAAAAGTTTTTCTTTGTTTCAATTACAAAATTTTGCAAACAGGTAATATTTCTCCTTCACTGATGTGCGTAAATGAAGCAGCACTGATGGGCATTGATAGGCAGCACTGATGGGCATTGATAGGCAGCACTGATGGGCATTGATTGGCAGCATTGATGGGCACTTATAGGCGGCACTGATGGGCAGCACTGACAGGCATTGATGGGTGGCACTGACTGATGGCACTGACTGGTGGCACTGCTGGGCACGTCTGGGCAGCACTGATGGGTGGCACAGGTGGGTGGCACTGCTGGACACAGGTGGGTGGCACTGCTGGGCACAGGTGGGCAGAACTGGTGGGTGGCACTGCTGAGCACTGATCATCAGTGCCCTGATGATTGGTGCTGATCCGTCCTTTGACAATTGCCGGTTATCAGCAGTACTTTCCTCACGCTGTGACAACGTGAGGAAAGTGCAGCCGATAACCGGCGACTGCATTTACCGGTGATCTGCTTTGTCATTGGACACAGCTGATCACGTGGTAATAGGCCGCTGTGATTGGCCTTTTACCACAGCACATGATCAGCCGTGTCCGCAACTGTGTACCCCTCCAGTCAACAAGTCACCAGTCATCAGGGGGCAGCTCTGACATGAAGCAAGGTCTACATTACAGCCAGGGGCGGACTGACAACTCATGGGGCCCCCGGGCAATAGGGGATCATAGGGCCCCTGTGTCCTTTCCCAAACTCAAAAAAGCCTAAGAAAAAGGTACCAGGGGCATCTCATGGGGCCCCCTACTGACCCCGGGCCCTCGGACAGTGCCCGATTTTCGAAATGGTCAGTCCGTCCCTGAATACGGCACCACATTACGGTCAGCATACATGGTCATCCTTTATACTGGAATACAGATGAATAAAGAGCCAATGCATTTCAGCCGTTGGGGTTTAAACTTGGTTTATGATTAAAGCCTAATGGCCGGAACCCTTTGGCTTGAAGGATGACTGTATATGCTGACTGTAATGTGGTGCTGGCTTTATTTTGTGGACCTTGCTTCCTGACTTGTTGACTGGAGGGGTAATGACAGAGTTGGAGGAAGCACAGATGTACAGACTGGATGAAGCAGAACTGTATATAGGGCAGCAAGGCTTGCATTCCTTTCCTACTCATGTGGGGATATTGGCATTGTGGAGTCCACTGTCCAGCGCAGGAGCACATGCATTCGGTTGCTTTTTTCTTCTTTCTGGATGAAGCAGAAGCAGGGAGATTCTTGCACTGCAGATCCTCAGGTACAGTTTCCTCTCCAGCAAGGAGAACGGCAAGCAGCACAGTGGTAACATCACCAAAAAATCACTTAGGCACACTCGCATACTAGAAAGTGCTCTGTTAGTTGTCAGGAGGAATTCCGGACAAAAGGTGGATGTTTCACCTGTTTTGGTTTATGAAGAAGCAAGGCTCTGTCTCTGCCAAGATGGCGGCCTCCACACAGAGACACGGTGTAGAACAAGACATGGTAACTCAGTAATGAGGAAAAGTTCAGCCTCAGGGAAACCACCAGCTATACTGGTGACTGGATCTTTGTAAGTTGTTGCCTTTTTTTTGCAAGGCTCCACAATTCAGTTCGCCTTTAATTTTTTACATTCAATGACCCTTATTTCCCACTTTTCTTGACGTTACGCCCTTCTCGCCCTACCCAGTATAACAGTATAATTTTCCAAAAACATTCCACCTTTTATCATTACAGCATTGCCCCCAGTCCAGTGATATTGCCTAGGCTGGGAGGAAGTCATCTGATTACTTGTGCACCTTCACCTCTTGGAGTGTAGGCTCCCATATGCAGAGGCCCTGACTCTATATGTAAACCAGTTGGAATGCGTTACTGAAATATCCACATAGTCGTCCTTAACCGATGTGAAATATTGAGGTGAATAACTACATTGGAATTACTGGACAGGATTTGCACGTTCGTAAGCGGGTTACAACTAGCAAGTTCGGTGCTGCCCCAGAGCGGAGGGCTGGGGTTAACTTATGTAGCGCCCACTAGGTGGGGCTAGTGTAAGGTAAATCTATATTTGGCTCATGGTAGGGAGTGAGCCTGAATTTTTGTGGGTTCAACATGAGGTCAGGCTGGATGACACAGGAGGTTGGGACTCTATTACTTTCACCTGGTTCTGGAGGTCCATGGAAGCTTCCAGAAGCCAGTAGGTGGAAGGACAGAGACCTCAAACTTTAAATTCATGGGAGTCTGACCAATCACAGGCTAAGAAGCCCTGGTAGTGTGGTAGACTAGCCCATAAATATCAGAGAGCCTGGGGAATAGTGTGCAGTGTCAGATGGAAGATGGATTGAGGAAGGCTGGAGTGAGGAGCCTGGAAGGGGTCCCTAGGGAGGGGAGCCTACCTACAAGCAGGTAGGCAGTGCTTCAATGACTTCTGGGGAGGACAGCCTGTGTAGCAGGTAAGGAGCCAGTCCAGTGTAAGACCTGAAGGCAGCCATCAACCCACTATGCTAACAGGAGAGGACAGCCTGAATACGTCTACAACCCCTGGGCTAGATAAGGAGAGAGGGCAGCCAGGTGCCTCCTCATCAATGCCCACCAGTGCCACCTCATCAGTGCAGCCTTTCAGTGCCCATCAGTGCTGCCTATCAGTGCACTCAGATTCTCACTCCTGAGCCCTGCACTCTGATTCTCACTCCTGAGCCCTGCACTCTGTGTGATTCACACTCCTGAGCCCTGCACTCTGTGTGATTCACACTCCTGAGCCCTGCACTCTATGTGATTTACACTCCTGAGCCCTGCACTCTGTGTGATTCACACTCCTGAGCCCTGCACTCTATGTGATTTACACTCCTGAGCCCTGCACTCTGTGTAATTCTCACTCCTGAGCCCTGCACTCTGTGTGATTCACACTCCTGAGCCCTGCACTCTGTTTGATTCTCAATCCGGAGCCCTGCACTCTATTTGATTCTCACTCCTGAGCCCTGCACTCTGTTTGATTCTCACTCCTGAGCCCTGCACTCTGATTCTCACTCCTGAGCCCTGCACTCAGATTCTCACTCCTGAGCCCGGCAGTCAGATTCTCACTTCTGAGCCCTGCACTCTGCTTCTCACTCCTGAGCCCTGCACTCTGTTTGATTCTCACTCCTGAGCCCTGCACTCTGATTCTCACTCCTGAGCCCTGCACTCTGTGTAATTCTCACTCCTGGGCCCTGCACTCTGATTCTCACTCCTGAGCCCTGCACTCTGTGTGATTCACACTCCTGAGCCCTGCACTCTGTGTAATTCTCACTCCTGAGCCCTGCACTCTGATTCTCACTCCTGAGCCCTGCACTCAGATTTACACTCCTGAGCCCTGCACTCAGATTCTCATTCCTGAGCCCTGCACTCTGTTTGATTCACACTCCTGAGCCCTGCACTCTGTTTGATTCACACTCCTGAGCCCTGCACTCTGTTTGATTCACACTCCTGAGACCTGCACTCTGTTTGATTCACACTCCTGAGACCTGCACTCTGTTTGATTCTCACTCCTGAGCCCTGCACTCTGATTCTCACTCCTGAGCCCTGCACTCTGATTCTCACTCCTGAGCCCTGCACTCAGATTCTCACTCCTGAGCCCTGCACTCTGATTCTCACTCCAGAGCCCTGCACTCTGATTCTCACTCCAGAGCCCTGCACTCTGATTCTCACTCCAGAGCCCTGCACTCTTATTCTCACTCCTGAGCCCTGCACTCTGTTTGATTCTCACTCCTGAGCGCTGCACTCTGATCCTCACTCCTGAGCCCTGCACTCTGTTTGATTCACACCTCTGAGACCTGCACTCTGTTTGATTCTCACTCCTGAGCCCTGCACTCTGTTTGATTCTCACTCCAGAGCCCTGCACTCTGATCCTCACTCCTGAGCCCTGCACTCTGTTTGATTCACACTCCTGAGCCCTTCACTCTGTGTGATTCACACTCCTGAGCCCTGCACTCAGATTCTCACTCCTGAGCCCTGCACTCAGATTCTCACTCCTGAGCCCTGCACTCTGATCCTCACTCCTGAGCCCTGCACTCTGATTCTCACTCCTGAGCCCTGCACTCTGATCCTCACTCCTGAGCCCTGCACTCTGATCCTCACTCCTGAGCCCTGCACTCTGATCCTCACTCCAGAGCCCTGCACTCTGATCCTCACTCCAGAGCCCTGCACTCTGATCCTCACTCCTGAGCCCTGCACTCTGATTCTCACTCCTGAGCCCTGCACTCTGATTCTCACTCCTGAGCCCTGCACTCTGATTCTCACTCCTGAGCCCTGCACTCTGATCCTCACTCCTGAGCCCTGCACTCTGATCCTCACTCCTGAGCCCTGCACTCTGATCCTCACTCCAGAGCCCTGCACTCTGATCCTCACTCCTGAGTCCCGCACCCTGTGTAGCACACTCTCCTGAGCCCTGCTCAGCTGTTCCCTCCGGCCCGGGTCCATCACTTGATAATAGCGCAGTGTCAGCAGAAAGCGGACGGTTTCCTGAACGCCGTAAACATTTTGACTTTTGTGTTTTAGTAAATAAACATTTTTGTGTTATTTGTAAATTTTGGGGATTTCACAAGATTCCACACGGAGGCACCTGGCTGAGGATCTCCATCGCTCCACTCTCTGTACAGGAGACAAAAACTATTTTCCACAAGTCTGCCAGCAATCAAACGTGTTTACCCGAACACGGAGTCTTGCAATCATTTTTTCCATGTTTCCGATAACACGTGAGTCCGGGGAATGAGAAGAATCACTTCTTTTTTTTTTCTAGTGAGTTTTTGTTTTTTGTTGATTTTTTGGGGGTTTTTTTTAACTTTTACGCAAAGTCCTTCACAGGAGCAGCAACTCTATTGTTTAACCCCTCACCTGCTGGACACTGCCCACCCCCTTCCTGCCTGCCGGGCACTGTCCCCCCCCCCTTCCTGCCTGCCGGGCACTGTCTCCCCCTTTCCTGCCTGCCGGGCACAGCCCCCCCTTCCTGCCTGCCGGGCACTGTCACCCCCTTCCTGCCTACTGGGCACTGTCCCCCCCTTCCTGCCTGCCAGGCACTGTCCCCCCCTTCCTGCCTACCGGGCACTGTCCCCCCCCCCTTCCTACCTACCGGGCACTGTCCCCCCCCCCCTTCCTGCCTGCTGGGCACTGTCTCCCCCTTTCCTGCCTGCCGGGCACAGCCCCCCCTTCCTGCCTGCCCGGCACTGTCACCCCCTTCCTGCCTACTGGGCACTGTCCCCCCCTTCCTGCCTGCCAGGCACTGTCCCCCCCTTCCTGCCTGCCAGGCACTGTCCCCCCCTTCCTGCCTGCCAGGCACTGCCCCCCCTTCCAGCCTGCCAGGCACTGCCCCCCCTTCCTGCCTACTGGGCAATTCTACCCCCTTCCTGCCTACCGGACACTTCTACCCCCTTCCTGCCTGCCGGGAACTGCCCCCCTTCCTGCCTGCCAGGCACTGTCCCCCCCTTCCTGCCTACCGCTCTCTGTCACCCCCTTCCTGACTACTGGGCAATGTCCCCCCTTTCCTGCCTGCCAGGCACTGTCCCCCCCTTCCTGCCTACCAGGCACTGTCCCCCCCTTCCTACCCGAGCCAATCTTCAGCTTTCGCACTTTGAATGACAATTGCGTGGTCATGCAACAATGTACCCAGATTACTTTTTTTATAATTTTTTTCACACAAATAGAGATTTCTTTTGGTGGCATCTTTCACCACTGATGGGCACTAATGAGGCTGCACTGTTAGGCAGCACTGATGTCCACTGGTGGGCACTGATGAGGCATCACTGATAAGCAGCACTTATGGGCACTGATGAGGCATCACTGATAGGCAGCACTGATGAGAAGGCACTGATGAGGCTGCACTGATAGGCAGCACTGATGAGAAGGCACTGATGAGGCTGCACTGATAGGCAGCACTGATGGGCACTGATGAGCTGCCACTGATAGGCAGCACTGATGGGCACTGACAGGCTGCACTGATGAGGCGGAACTGGTGGGCATTGATGAGGAGGCACTGATGAGGCTGCACTGATAGGCAGCACTGATGGGCACTGTTACTTTTCACCCCTGCCGCGGTCCCCTTCCTGTCATCCGGCGCAGCCGGGCGGGAGGAAGATGACCCCCTGTGGCAAGATTCACACCGCACCTTACGGCCTGGAGAGGGATGACCTCCCGCCACTTCCCACCGAGGGAAGTAGGACAGAGAAGCAACTGACCCAAGCCTTTTACTGGCCGGGCATCTCACAGTCTGTTGCTCACTTCTGCCAGACCTGTGACACCTGCCAAAGGAAGGGACACCCTGGGGACCACCCCAGAGCCCCGCTCCGCCCCCTGCCCATCATTGAACAGCCCTTTCAGAGAGTAGCCTTAGACATCATAGGACCCCTGGCCCGCCCCAGTAAGTCAGGGAAAAAATACGTCCTCACAGTAGTGGATTACGCCACCCGCTACCCAGAGACAGTCACCCTGTCCAGCATCTCTGACCCTAAGGTGGCGGAAGCCCTGACCACTGTTTTTTCCCATGTAGGCTTCCCCAGTGAGATCTTGACTGACCAGGGTACCCAGTGTATGTCCGATGTAGTCCAATCCCTATGGCGCACGTGCAGGGTACGGGCGATCAGGACCACTCCCTATCATCCCCAGACCAATGGCCTCTGCGAGTGCTTTAATGGGACCCTGAAGGGCATGCTGAGGTCCTTTGTTGATGGAGAGGCGGACTGGGAGAAGCTCCTCCCTCATCTGCTATTTGCATACCAGGAGGTGCCGCAGGAGTCAACGGGGTTTTCCCCCTTTGAGCTCCTATACGGGTGGAAGGTCCGAGGTCCCCTGTCCCCTGTCCCTGCTTGGGAAGGGAAGATAGAGGACACGAGTACCCCGGTCATCCTGTCAAGGTCCTACCTTTCTTCAGAGCTTGTGCATCTCCATGAGCTGGCATCCATCTTGGTTTTCTGCAAAGCATGGTGGGAACCTTTATGCCTTCAGGCTTCTGCGGCTCCTCCTCAGAAGGGTGTGGTTGAGCACATTTAAACCTGCTGTCTGCAAGTGTGCTCTGCACTTGTGTCCTGTATGTTGCCCTGTTGCAAGCTCTTGTGTTGTTCCCATTGCTCTCCTGGTAACCGACTCGGCTTGGACAAGACTACTCTCTGCGTTAACCCTTTACCTGACCTTCCGTTGCTGAACCCGGCCCGTGACCTGAGTATTCTTTGCCTACCGTCTAGTACTGTCTGCTCCGTTGTTATTGACCCGGCTTGTCTGACTACTCTACTCGTGTTCCCATCTAGCTCCCACCAGCTGTACGCCATTGGCGGCAGTCGTTATCGCAGCTGGGGTCACTCGGGGGCCGCAACCTGGTCTCAGGCTGCGTCAAGTCCATCCCCACCATCAGGGGCCCTGGTGAAGGGTAGCCTGGGGCTTAGACTCCGCGCCCTGAGGGGCTCTGGTCTGTGGGTAGTGGCTGTCGTCAGTCGCAACGTGACCGTACCATAGGCCTGCCTGCCCATTCCAGCGTTCCTGCCCTGACATTACACAAGTGCCATGAATCCTGACGGTGCAGGTACGCCTTCGATCCCTATGTTACTCGCCAGACTTGACCAACAGGATCGCTTGTTGGATCAGTTC
Organism: Staurois parvus; assembly: GCF_062004578.1. Taxonomy (NCBI): domain Eukaryota; kingdom Metazoa; phylum Chordata; class Amphibia; order Anura; family Ranidae; genus Staurois; species Staurois parvus. The sequence continues at coordinate 548,222 of NW_028318647.1, read as the reverse complement.
GCTCAGGCGTTGCAGGCTCTGCTTGCACGCACAGCACACCTTACCCCTGGGGCTATTAGGTCAGATGTTACTCTGGTGGACTCTCCCACTGTTGCTCCGGTTGTTGCACCTACCTCTGCATCTGTTGCGGAACCCACGGTACCCAGAGGTATGACTGGTTCTGCCCCTTTTCCTCAGCGCTTTGGGGGGGAACCGAGTCAGTGTCGTGGTTTCCTTTACCAAGTGGGGATTTACTTTGAATTAATACCTCACGCTTTCCCTACTGAGAGGGCAAAGGTGGGCTTCCTAATCTCGCTACTCTCTGATAGGGCCTTGGCCTGGGCTAATCCCTTATGGGAGAGGAATGACCCGGTGATTCACGTGCTTACCCGTTTCGTTGCCTCCTTCCGTACGGTATTCGACGTACCCGCTCGCTCCGCTTCTGCTGCCAAATTGCTCATGTCCATGCATCAGGGTTCACGAACCGTTGCCGAGTACGCCATCGAATTTCGTACTTTGGCGGCAGAGGTGGGTTGGAACAATGAGGCTCTAGTGGCTGCTTTCTCTCATGGTCTCTCTGATGCGTTGAAGGACGAGATCGCAGCCAAAGAACTGCCTGTGGAGTTAGAGGCACTCATCTCCTTCCTAATCTTGATTGACACCAGGCTCAGAGAGAGGCCTTCATTTAAGGAGCGGCTGCGGAGGCCTCCTAACCGTTTGGCGCCTACGTTTTCTGTCCCACCCGTGCCTCCCTCTCCTCCCACGCCTCCTGGGGATGGTTTGTCTGGTAGTGAGCCCATGCAGCCGGGGTTTGCTCGCCTTTCCGAGGGGGAGCGGGCCTCTCGGCGTCGGGAAGGTCGCTGCTTGTACTGTGGACTCGGGGGGCATTTTCGGCAGTCCTGTCCGGTCCGTCCTGGAAACGCCCGCACCTGAGATCCTGTCGGGGGCAGATCTTGGGTGGAGTTTCCTCGTCCCCGGTTTCCCGTAAAGATAAACTGCTTATCACCGTTGTCCTCTCTTGGGCAGGAGGCTCGGTGACGGCCCAGGCGTTGGTAGACTCTGGGGCTGGCGGTTTGTTTATGGACAGTTCGTTTGCTGCCCAGTACTCCATTCCTCTGCAGGCTCGAGAGACTCCATTGGTTCTCGAGGCGATAGATGGCAGGCCCTTGCAGCCATCGCAGGTTACCCACGAGACCCTGCCGGTGGAGGTAGCTATTGGGGCTGTTCACAGGGAATTGGCCTGTTTCCAGGTAATTTCTTCCCCACACTACTCTGTGGTTTTGGGCTATCCCTGGCTTCAGAGGCACAATCCGACCTTTGATTGGAGATCGGCCGAGATTCTCTCATGGTCACCACGGTGTGGGGCTGGTTGCATCCGTGGTCCAGTTAAGGTGCTGTGCACCTCCTCGGACTCTGTGCTGCCCACTGAATATGGGGAGTACCTGGACGTGTTTGACAAGGTGCGCGCCGGTGCCCTGCCTCCTCATCGTCCTTATGATTGTGCCATAACCTTACAAACTGGTGCTACTCCTCCGCGTGGCAGGTTGTATCCTCTTTCGGTGGCAGAGAATCAGGCCATGGAGGAATACGTTGTGGATGCGCTTTCCTGGGGGCACATTCGCAAGTCTACGTCTCCAGCAGGAGCTGGGTTTTTTTTCGTGAAAAAGAAGGGAGCTGAGACCCTGCATTGATTTTAGGGGTCTCAATCGGGTCACGATTAAAAATGCTTATCCTATTCCGTTGATCATCGAGTTGTTTGACCGCCTCAAGGGAGCAACGGTCTTTACTAAACTCGACCTTAGGGCTGCCTACAACCTTGTACGGATCAAGGAGGGCGATGAGTGGAAGACCGCGTTCAACACCAGAACCGGCCACTATGAATACCTGGTTATGCCCTTCGGGTTGTGTAACGCACCCGCGGTCTTTCAGGAGTTTATTAACGATGTCTTACGTGACTTGGCGGCAGTCGTTATCGCAGCTGGGGTCACTCGGGGGCCGCGACCTGGTCTCAGGCTGCGTCAAGTCCATCCCCACCATCAGGGGCCCTGGTGAAGGGTAGCCTGGGGCTTAGACTCCGCGCCCTGAGGGGCTCTGGTCTGTGGGTAGTGGCTGTCGTCAGTCGCAACGTGACCGTACCATAGGCCTGCCTGCCCATTCCAGCGTTCCTGCCCTGACACATCTCCTACATACTTGAGTTGCAGGAACGACTGACCCGCCTGGCCGCCGTGGCCCACAGCCACCTCCGGGCGGCCCAGACCCGCCAGAAGGTGTGGTACGACCACAGGGCGTGCGGACGCGAGTTTGCCGAGGGACAACAGGTCCTTAAGATAGTCCCCCACCCCCCGAATAAGCTCCAGCACCCCTGGGAAGGACCCTACAAGGTCCTTCGTAAACTAGACGAGACCAGCTATGTCATTAGTCTCGATGCCCGGGACCGCCAGCAGCGCATGGTCCACATCAACATGCTGAAAGAGTATCATGATAGGACCCTGTCCGTGCTGGCCATTTGCCCCGCCTCCACAGGGGAGGCCGATGAGGGGGCCATGTCCAATCTCCTGCAAGCCACCAAAGTCACCACCCCCCTAGACCAGTGGTCGGCAAGCCGCGGCTCGCGAGCCACATGCGGCTCTTTACACGCTTTAATGCGGCTCTTGTGTTTCGGGCGCCCGCTCCCCTCCCTCCTCTCGGGCGGCAGGGACTCTGCAGCGTGATCCAAAAAAAAAACAGCCAGGGCAGCGCGCTCAAATGCAATGATTGGCCAGTCTCGCTGCCACTCACATCCTGATAGCCAGTGATTGGCTGTCAGGATGTGTGTAGGCGGGGCAGCGTGACGAACGTGAGAGGAGCTAGGCTCCTCTCACAGTCCGCCCTGAAGACCGGAACGGCGCGGGAACACGGCGAGAGGAACGCGCGGAGCAAAGGTAAGTGAATTGACACAGGGGGGACTTGGCTTACTACTTGGGGGGGAATACTATATAAGGGATGAACTAATATGGGGGATGAATTAATATGGAGGATGAATTACTATATGGGGGATGAATTACTATGGGGGGTGAATTACTATATGGGGGATGAATTACTATGGGGGATGAATTACTATATGGGGGATGAATTACTATATGGGGGATGAATTACTATGGGGGATGAATTACTATATGGGGGATGAATTACTATAGGGGGGATGAATTACTATAGGGGGGATGAATTACTATATGGGGGATGAATTACTATATGGGGGATGAATTACTATGGGGGATGAATTACTATATGGGGGATGAATTACTATGGGGGATGAATTACTATATGGGGGATGAATTACTATATGGGGGATGAATTACTATATGGGGGATGAATTACTATGGGGGATGAATTACTATATGGGGGATGAATTACTATATGGGGGATGAATTACTATAGGGGGGATGAATTACTATATGGGGGATGAATTACTATGGGGGATGAATTACTATGGGGGATGAATTACTATATGGGGGATGAATTACTATGGGGGATGAATTACTATGGGGGAGGAATTATTATGGGGGATGAATTACTATATGGGGGATGAATTACTATGGGGGATGAATTACTATGGGGGATGAATTACTATATGGGGGATGAATTACTATGGGGGATGAATTACTATATGGGGGATGAATTACTATGGGGGATGAATTACTATGGGGGATGAATTATTATGGGGGATGAATTACTATGGGGGATGAATTACTATATGGGGGATGAATTACTATATGGGGGATGAATTACTATATGGGGGATGACTTACTATGGGGGATGAATTACTATGGGGGATGAATTACTATATGGGGGATGAATTACTATGGGGGATGAATTACTATAAAAACTTATTGAAACTAAAAACAGTGTACCATCCTATGTATTTTCAGTTTTAAAAATGTGGCTCTCAAAATAAATTTCAATCGTGGTTTTGGCGAGATTTGGCTCAGTTGAAAAAAAAGGTTCCCCACCACTGCCCTAGACCAAATTCCCACAGGGGCTCGGCTGAGCCCCCGCCAAACAACCCAGATGCGGGCCGTGCTAGCGGAGCAGGCTGTCGCCTTCTCGGCCGCCCCAGGCCGCACTGGACTAGACCTCCACCATGTGGAGACCCACGGTCAAAAACCCATCCAGCAAGCCCCCTACCGAGTCCCCGAATCCGTGAAAACGGCCATCCGGGAGGAGCTCTTGGAGATGCTTCAGCTGGGCATCATCCGGCGCTCCCGCAGTCCCTGGGCCTCCCCGGTGGAGCTCGTGCCTAAAAAGGATGGGAGCACCCACTTTTGCGTTGACTACAGGAGACTGAACGACTACATCGTCAGTGACCCCTACCCCATGCCCCGCATAGACGACCTGCTAGACCGTCTCTCTAGGGCCCAATACGTCAGCACCCTGGACCTCAGTAAGGGCTAATGGCAGATCACCCTCACCAGGGAGGGCACTGAGCGCTCCACCTTTATTACCCCATTCGGCCTGTACGAGTTCTTGGTAATGCATTTTGGCATGAAAAATGCCCCCGCCACCTTCCAACAGGTCGTGGACCAACTGTTAGAGGGGTGCCAAGGGTTCGCGTGTGCATACCTAGACGACATAGCCGTCTTCAGTGACACGTGTGAGGAGCACCTGTTACATGTGGGGACCATCCTGGACCGCATATGCGGGGCTGGGCTGACGGTGAGGCCGGACAAATGCAAGCTAGGAATGGCTGAGGTGCAGTACCTCGGACACAGAGTAGGGGGGGAAACTGAAACCTGAGCCCGCCAAAGTCCAAGCCATCCATGACTAGCCAACTCCCCAGACTAAGAAACAAGTGATGGCGTTCCTCGGTACTGCCAGTTACTATCGTAAATTTGTACCTAATTTGAGCTCCGTGGCCCAACCCCTGACCGACCTGACCCGGAAAAACAGCCCCAGAATGGTGAACTGGACCTCGGCCTGCGACTCCGCCTTCCATGACCTCAAGTCGGCCCTGACAAGCAACCCCATCCTAGCCACACCTGACCACAGTAGACACTTCCTGGTGCAGACCGACACCTCCACCTATGGCCTAGGGGTCGTTTTCAGCCAAGTAAACGAGGCTGGGGAAGAACACCCTGTCGCCTTCCTCAGTCGCAAACTGCTAGACAGGGAAGTCGCTTATGCCACCTTAGAAAAAGAGTGCCTGGCCATAGTCTGGGCCCTGAAAAAATTGCAACCCTACTTGTACGGCCGTGAGTTCACCATTGTCACCGATCACAACCCCCTCACATGGTTAAATAGAGTATTCGGGGACAACGGGCGCCTCCTAAGATGGAGCCTCGCCCTTCAGCCCTACAACTTCACCATTCAGTCTAGACAGGGGAGCCAACACCAAAATGCGGACGGGCTATCCTGCCAGCAAGACCCACAATAGATAAGTTAGGGCCCACAAGTGCCTTCAAGGGGACCTGTTCGGGTCCCCCTTGCCGGCACTTGTGAAATGGAGGGGGAGCTTGTGCCTGCCAGGGAGCTCTCCCCCACCCCCCTTCTAGTGCCTGTGTCCTGTGTCCCTTCACACTCCCCCATCTCATCCTGTAGCGGTCCTTTGAAGCCGGGCCACACAGGATGAGAAGTGTTACTTTTCACCCCTGCCGTGGTCCCCTTCCTCCCATCCGTTGCAGCCGGTCAGGAGGAAGATGACCCCCCGCGGCGAGATTCATACCACTCCTGGCCATACGGACCTGAGAGGGGTGACCTCCCGCCGGGAGGTTCCAGGACAGGGCCGCCGGCTTGACGCCGTGAGCCCCCGCCGGCGGATGCAGCGCGGGCACAAGGCTTCCCGCGCCTGCACCTGCCGGAGACAAAGGCCGCGCTCTCGAGAGCGTGGCCCGTGTGGAAGGGGCGTGCCTCATTGCCTGGGCAACGTGGTTCGCCATTTGATGTTGCCAGGGCAACCGGGAGTGTCCTGCAAAGCCCTAAGAAGGCAGATGCAGGGCTCTTCTGGTTTTTCTGTTCCGCTGCAAGCTGCTGGGAGGTCTCCGCTGAGGCGAGACCCCCGCAGCCACTCTGCTAAGACCCGGGGATCGCAGGATCATTACCCACTGAGCACTCTGCATCACCCCAGGGAGATTGAGGATTATTACCCGCTGAGTACTCTGCATTACACCAGGGAGATTGAGGATTATTACCTGTTGAGTACTCTGCATTATACCAGGGAGATCGAGGATTATTACCCACTGAGTACTCTGCATTACCCCAGGGATACCAGGACTATTACCCGCTGAATACTCTGCATTACACCAGGGAGATTCAGGATTATTACCTGCTGAGTACTCTGCATTACACCAGGGAGATTCAGGATTATTACCCGCTGAGTAGTCTGCATTATACCAGGGAGATCGAGAATTATTACCCACTGAGTACTCTGCATTACCCCAGGGATACCAGGACTATTACCCGCTGAATACTCTGCTAATACTCGGGGCTCAGGAGGAGTACCCGCTGCTACACTGCCTGATACTGTGGGGCCAGGACTGCCCATGCTGCTGTGTGCTGGAAATACCCGCTGTGTGGATCCTCTGCTGTGTGCTGAGAAGTATCACTACCGGCTGTCAGCTGCTGTAAGCCAGGAAAAACCCCGGCAGGAGCTGTGAGTGTCATCTGCCCCCGTTTCCCCCCTGTACGGACTGTCCGTGAACTTTCCCCCTTTACCCGTTCCTGCCTGGATTACAATTATTTTGGCCCTTCCCTGCTCCTCCCCTGCTGCAGAGACCCTCAGACCCAAATTCAGTGATTGTCATAATTCAATAAAGCTTTGAGTGTTTATCATCTCCTCTGTGTGTTCTGTCCTGCCTACACTCCGTCACAGGCACTGATGAGGTGTCACTGATAGGCAGCACTGATGGGCACTGATGGGCACTGATGAGGCGTCACTGATAGGCAGCACTGATCGGCACTGACAGGCTGTACTGATGAGGTGGTACCGGTGGGCACTGATGAGACTGCACTGATAGGCAGCACTGATGGGCGACACTGATAGGTGGTAATGATGGGCACTTGACAGGCGACACTGAAGGGCACTAATAGGTAGCACTGAAGGGCACTGACTGGCAGTACTGACTAACTGGCTGCACTGATAGGTAGCACTGACGGGCACAGATTGGCAGCACTGTTGGGAACTGATGAGCAGTACTGTTGGGCACTGATGGGCAGCACTGTTGGTCACTGATGGGCAGCACTGTTGGGCACTTTTGAGGCTGCACTGATAGGGCACTGATAATCAGTCCAACACAACAAACACTTTACTCCTGCGCTAGGAAAGGACTCAGTAGACCCAATAGGAATGTTCTGGAATTTTCTGGAATATGCACTGCTTGCTGCCCTCAACAGACCGGGGTGGTCCGAATACACTGGATACAAATGGAGAAACAGAAAAAGGGCGCACCGACCTAGTGCATTATCGTTTATCGTTGGCTAACGCGTTTCAAGGACACAACCTCTTCCTCGGGCTCTTTTTCTGTTTCTCCATTTGTATCCACTGATAAACAGTGCAGATGTCTGCTTTGACAGTTGCCAGTTACCGGCAGTACTTTCCTCACACTATGACAGCATGAGGGAAGTACTGCCGATAACCGGCAAGTGTATTTACATGGCAGTCAGCTGTGATTGGACACAGCTGATCAAGTGGTAAAAGGTCGCTGTGATTGGCCCTTTACCATGTCATGTGATCAGCTGTGTCCAAAGGGGGGGCGTGTGATGTATTCTGGAAGAACGTCATATGGCGCCCTCTCAGAACTGGACAACCACAGGGTAGCCATCATTCGGCTATAGCGCCATAGTAAAATGGTTAAAGGAGATCTCCGGTCAACGTTTGTGATAAAGCCATGAAATGCACCTGATCAATGTATAGGAAGGTGCAGCTAGCTAGTCTGCCACTAGGTGGCCCTGTTTCAGAATAGTGTTTGGTTACAGAAGAGAGTGTCATCAGGTGTTAGGCCCCTTATAATTGCAGTGAGGTGATGGGGGAGTCAGTGCCCAGTTATGAGCCAGGTTGGGAGGAGCCCTAGTGCAGGTGGTCCATGGGAGCCAAACACCCCTCACCAGTGCAGGTGTAACCAGCATGTGCAGGCCCTGGACAGGGCACGAGGTGGGGGAAAAGTAGACCTGCACCCTGGAGAGCCAGTTGTAGACTTTATGACCTTTATGGAGGTGGGGGCTAGGGTGGGTTGCAAAAAGCATTTCAGGCCAAGCCAAGAGATCCTTGAGTGAGGCTATTACCCAGGAGAGGTGTACCGACAGAGGAGATGCCTACAGCGAACCAGTCCTGTGCAGGGGTGGACTGACAACTCATGGGGACCCCGGGCAATAGGGGATCATGGGCCCCTGTGTCCTTGCCCACACCCAAAAAAGCCTATGAAAAAGCCAATGAAAGGTGCCAGGGGCATCTCATGGGGCCCCCTACTGACCCCAGGCCCTCGGGCAGTGCCGGAGTGCTCGAATGGTCAGTCTGCCCCTGGTCCTGTGAGTTCTAATGACCCCGGGTGGAAGGAGAGACTGTTAGAAGGAGATGGCTGTTCAAAGAGCTGCATGTGCTTTCACATGTAACTGTTGCGGACTATCCACTAAATGTGATTGACTATGTAACGTCTAGTTACTCTGGAATGTACACTATATTGACAAAAGTAATGGGCCACCTGCCTTTCCACGCACATGAATTTTAATGGCCCCCCAGTCTTAGTCCGTAGGGTTCAATATTGAGTTGGCCCCGCCCTTTGCGGCTATAACAGCTTCAACTCTTCTGGGAAGGCCGTCCACAAGGTTTAGGAGGTGTCTATGGGAAGGTTGGACCATTCTTCCAGAAGCACATTTGTCAGGTCAGGCACTGATGTCGGGGGAGGAGGCCTGGCTCGCAGTCTCCGCTCTAATTCATCCCAAAGGTGTTCTATGGGGTTGAGGTCAGGACTCTGTGCAGGACAGTCAAGTTCCTCCACCCCAAACTGGCTCCTCCATGTCTTTTTGGAACCCAAACGCATACGAACGACTATGGAGCGCAATCGTTGGACGTTTTCTTGCACACTCAAGAGCTGGGGGACAGAGCGTGAGATTGGACAGTAGCAACTTTCAGACTTTGGTCATGATGGGACTTGTAGTTTCACAACAGCTGGAGGGCCGACCACTTTGACACCCCTGATCCCCAACTCACAATCACACATACACATTTATAGGTAAAGGTGATCCAGGGAATATCTGATTGCCTCTCGGGGGATCAGGAAGGGATTGTCTCCCCTGCAGGAGCAAATTGGATCGTGCTTTGCTGGGTTTTTTTTTTGCCTTCCTCTGGATCAACTGTGGGTGTAGGATTATAACTTTTTTTTTTTTAATGGTTAAACTTGATGGACTTTTGTGTTTTTTCAGCCAGACTAACTATGTAATATAGTCAAGAAACCAATGGCCAAACTGCATAGTCTAGTTCAGCCAGTGGCCAGCCCCACGGGAACATGCACATGTAAAGGGTGTCCAAAGATGTGTTCTTTCACTTCTGCTATCAGCAGGGTTTTTTTTTTTAATGGTTGAACTGGATGGACTTTTGTCTTTTTTCAGCCAGACTAACTATGTAATATAGTCAAGAAACCAATGACCAAACTGCATAGTCTAGTTCAGCCAGTGGCCAGCCCCACGGGAACATGCACATGTAAAGGGTGTCCAAAGATGTGTTCTTTCACTTCTGCTATCAGCAGGGTTTTTTTTTAATGGTTGAACCGGATGGACGTTTGTGGTATTTCAGCCAGACTAACTATGTAATATAGTCAAGAAACCAATGGCCAAACTGCAAAGTCTAGTTCAGCCAGTGGCCAGCCCCACGGGAAAATGCACATGTAAAGGGTGTCCAAAGATGTGTTCTTTCACTTCTGCTATCAGCATGGGTTTTTTTTTAATGGTTGAACTGGATGGACTTTTGTCTTTCTTCAGCCAGACTAACTATGTAATATAGTCAAGAAACCAATGGCCAAACTGCATAGTCTAGTTCAGCCAGTGGCCAGCCCCACGGGAACATGCACATGTAAAGGGTGTCCAAAGATGTGTTCTTTCACTTCTGCTATCAGCAGGGTTTTTTTTTTTAATGGTTAAACTGGATGGACTTTTGTCTTTCTTCAGCCAGACTAACTATGTAATATAGTCAAGAAACCAATGACCAAACTGCATAGTCTAGTTCAGCCAGTGGCCAGCCCCACGGGAACATGCCCATGTAAAGGGTGTCCAAAGATGTGTTCTTTCACTTCTGCTATCAGTAGGGTTTTTTTTTAATGGTTGAACCGGATGGACGTTTGTGGTATTTCAGCCAGACTAACTATGTAATATAGTCAAGAAACCAATGGCCAAACTGCATAGTCTAGTTCAGCCAGTGGCCAGCCCCATGGGAAAATGCACATGTAAAGGGTGTCCAAAGATGTGTTCTTTCACTTCTGCTATCAGCAGGGTTTTTTTTTTTGTTTTTTTTTAATGGTTGAACTATGCAACTATGTAACTTACTAGGGCTTTTTTATTATTATTAATTAAAGAAGAAAAAATGCTTCTTTTTTAGGTACATCCTAATGATTTAAGACCGAAAATGTGGGATTTCACAAGCAGATTCTGTTTAAAGAATGCAAAGATTTGTAATGGCCTTAAAATTGGAGTTCAGAAGGTTTAACAGCAGAGCTGGCTGCGCTGACTTTGAGCACGTTGGGAGGTACGGCGATCCTGCGCATATTCGTCTTGTCATAGATTATCACAACGAATAGCAGAAGCTTTCCAGAGCTGATATATATATATTTTTTTTATATATATTTTTTTTATATATATTTTTTTTTTTTAATGTTTTTGCTGGATCTCGTGCTCCCAGGCCCTGTCAGTTAGCCGCTTGACAGTTAACTGCTGTATTTATGATCTCCGAGGACACGGCCCCTAATAAAAAGCGATATTTCTTGCTGGAAAATGAACGTCTTTCTTTTCTCCGAACGAATTGTCACCGAGATAGAAAGCAGAAGGGTTCCTGTTTGGCCTGCTGGGGAATAAATGGAAAGTGTAAAAAAAAAAAAAAAAGTATTAAGAAAACAGAACTTTTCAGACCTTCAGGATAACTTGATAGCCAGAAGGAACGGTCATGCGGGGCGGAATTAAAGGGAAACTCCGTGTTACCCACAATAGATACAATGTAACAGGTTCACTCTATAGCGGGGATCTCCAAACTTACTATCCCTAAGACCTTGGGGGGGGGTCAGAGAGGAGGATCAATGCCCTGTCATCTGTGACAGAGGGAGGCGGGGGGGGGGGGAGTAGTGCCCTATCATTGGTGTCAGTGGGAGGAATAGTGCCCCATCATTGGTGTCAGTGGGAGGAATAGTGCCCCATCATTGGTGTCAGTGGGAGGAAGAATACCCCATTGTTGGTGTCAGTGGAAGGAATACTGCCCCATCATTGGTGTCAGTGGGAGGAATAGTGCCCCATCATTGGTGTCAGTGGGAGGAATACTGCCCCATCATTGGTATCAGTGGGAGGAATAGTGCCACATCATTGGTGTCAGTGGGAGGAATAGTGCCCCATCGTTGGTGTCAGTGGGAGGAATAGTGCCCCATCATTGGTGTCAGTGAGAGGAATACTGCCCCATCATTGGTATCAGTGGGAGGAATAGTGCCCCATCATTTGTATCAGTGGGAGGAATAGTGCTCCATCATTGGTGTCAGTGGGAGGAATAGTGCCCCATCATTGGTGTCAGTGGGAGGAATACTGTCTCATCATTAGTGTCAATGGGAGGAATAGTGCCCCATCATTGGTGTCAGTAGGAGGAATAGTATCCCACAGTTGGTGTCAGTGGGAGGAATGGTAACTTATTGTTGGTGTCAGTGGGAGGAATGGTAACTTATTATTGGTGTCAGTGGGAGGAATACTGCCTCATATCAGTTGGAAGAACAGTACCCCAAGGGCTGCATACAGGCAAGCAAAGGACAGCATTCGGCCCAGGGGCCGCAGTATGGAGACCACTGCTTTATAGGAAGGACGGTAGTCGGCCAGGACAAGAAGAAACTCACAAAAGGCTCTGCACACTCCGCCGACACCATATGGAACCATTCGAGAGTGGCCATTGGCTGGCCAGGTGTTGACCGTTACATTGTGGGAGTGCGTCATCATTTCATGTACTTCCCCGCACCTATATGGAGGTCAGATGGCAGAATTGGGTGGCGCGGAAGGTAAGTACTGAATTGTTATCCTCCACCTTCGTTATCTCTATTGTTTTTGATCTTGTAAGCAGCACTGGAGGGAGATAACAGCAGCATTTCCTCATGGAAAAGGATGTACATTAGACCTTCTGTTACTTTTTTTTTAGTCCATCTGGAAAAGTCAACATTTGGAGGAGAACTGCTTTATATTGAAGGCAACGGTCGTTATGGTCCATCTTGGAAAGTTCTCCAGGTCTTATTACAGCTATATGGTCAAACGTTTGAGGACACCTGACCATCACACCTACAGCGTTGCCCCCTCCATGGCCATTTTTATAGCGTTGCCCCCTCCATGGCCATTGATATAGATTTGCCCCCCACCATGGCCATTTTTATAGCGTTGCCCCCCACCATGGCCATTGATATAGAGTTGCCCCCCACCATGGCCATTGATATAGAGTTGCCCCTTCCCCCCAAGGCCACTAATATTGAGTTGCCCCCCACCATGGCCATTGATATAGAGTTGCCCCCCACCATGGCCATTGATATAGAGTTGCCCCCCACCATGGCCATTGATATAGAGTTGCCCCCCACCATGGCCATTGATATAGAGTTGCCCCTTCCCCCCAAGGCCACTAATATTGAGTTGCCCCCCACCATGGCCATTGATATAGAGTTGCCCCCCACCATGGCCATTGATATAGAGTTTCCACCCACCATGGCCATTGATATAGAGTTGCCCCCCACCATGGCCATTGATATAGAGTTGCCCCTTCCCCCCAAGGCCACTAATATTGAGTTGCCCCCCGCCTTTGCAGCTATATCATTCTAACGTCTTTGCTCCACTTTGCTGAGAAGACTTTCCCCAAGATTACGGAGGGTGTCTGTGGGTAGTGGTGCCTATTTGTGAGGTCAGGTACTTATGTTGGATGAGAACATCTGGCTCATAATTGGCAGTTCAATTCATCCGTAAGGTGTTCAGTAGGATTGTGGTCAGGGCTCTGGGCTTGATGGGCATCTCAATCCAAAACCATGGCCAATAGTATAGAGCTGTCCCCCTCCACCCATGGCCAATAGTATAGAGCTGTCCCCCTCCACCCATGGCCAATAATATAGATCTGTCCCCCTCCCCCTATGACTCTTAATATGGAGCTGTCCTCTTCCCCCTAGGACCATTAATATGGCGCTGTCCTCTTCCCCCTATGACCATTAATATGGAGCTGTCCTCTTCCCCCTAGGACCATTAATATGGAGCTGTCCTCTTCCCCCTAGGACCATTATTATGGAGCTGTCCTCTTCCCCCTATGACCATTAATATGGAGCTGTCCTCTTCCCCCTAGGACCATTAATATGGAGCTGTCCTCTTCCCCCTATGACCATTACCATGGCGCTGTCCTCTTCCCCCTATGACCAATAATATGGCGCTGTCCTCTTCCACCTATGCCCATTAATATAGATCTGTCCCCCTCCCCCTATGACCCTTAATATGGAGCTGTCCTCTTCCCCCTATGACCATTAATATGGCGCTGTCCTCTTCCCCCTATGACCATTAACATGGAGCTGTCCTCTTCCCCCTATGACCATTAATATGGCGCTGTCCTCTTCCCCCTAGGACCATTAATATGGAGCTGTCCTCTTCCCCCTAGGACCATTAACATGGCGCTGTCTTCTACCCCCTATGACCATTAATATGGAGCTGTCCTCTTCCCCCTATGACCATTAATATGGAGCTGTCCTCTTCCCTCTATGACCATTAATATGGAGCTGTCCTCTACCCCCTATGACCATTAATATGGCGCTGTCCTCTTCCCCCTAGGACCATTAATATGGAGCTGTCCTCTTCCCCCTATGACCATTAATATGGAGCTGTCCTCTTCCCCCTATGACCATTAATATGGCGCTGTCCTCTTCCCTCTATGACCATTAATATGGAGCTGTCCTCTACCCCCTATGACCATTAATATGGCGCTGTCCTCTTCCCCCTATGACCATTAATATGGCGCTGTCCTCTTCCCCCTATGACCATTAATATGGAGCTGTCCTCTACCCCCTATGACCATTAATATGGCGCTGTCCTCTACCCCCTATGACCATCAATATGGCGCTATCCTCTACCCCCTATGACCATTAATATGGAGCTGTCCTTTTCCCCCTATGACCATTAATATGGCGCTATCCTCTACCCCCTATGACCATTAATATGGAGCTGTCCTTTTCCCCCTATGACCATTAATATGGAGCTGTCCTCTTCCCCCATGACAATTAACATGGCGCTGTCCTCTTCCCCCATGACCATTAACATGGAGCTGTCCTCTACCCCCTATGACCATTAATATGGCGCTGTCCTCGTCCCCCTATGACCATTAATATGTCGCTGTCCTCTACCCCATATGACCATTAATATGGCGCTGTCCTCGTCCCCCTATGACCATTAATATGGAGCTGTCCTCTACCCCCTATGACCATTAATATGGCGCTGTCCTCTTCCCCCTATGACCATTAATATGGCGCTGTCCTCTTCCCCCTAGGACCATTAATATGGAGCTGTCCTCTTCCCCCTAGGACCATTAATATGGAGCTGTCCTCTTCCCCCTATGACCATTAATATGGCGCTGTCCTCTTCCCCCTATGACCATTAATATGGCGCTGTCCTCTTCCCTCTATGACCATTAACATGGCGCTGTCCTCTTCCCCCTATGACCATTAATATGGCACTGTCCTCTTCCCCCTATGACCATTAATATGGAGCTGTCCTCTACCCCCTATGACCATTAATATGGCGCTGTCCTCTACCCCCTATGACCATTAATATGGCGCTATCCTCTACCCCCTATGACCATTAATATGGCGCTGTCCTCTACCCCCTATGACCATTAATATGGTGCTGTCCTCTTCCCCCTATGAACATTAACATGGCGCTGTCCTCTTCCCCCTATGACCATTAATATGGCGCTGTCCTCTTCCCCCTATGACCATTAATATGGCACTGTCCTCTTCCCCCTATGACCATTAATATGGAGCTGTCCTCTTCCCCCTATGACCATTAACATGGAGCTGTCCTCTACCCCCTATGACCATTAATATGGCGCTGTCCTCGTCCCCCTATGACCATTAATATGTCGCTGTCCTCTACCCCCTATGACCATTAACATGGAGCTGTCCTCTACCCCCTATGACCATTAACATGGAGCTGTCCTCTACCCCCTATGACCATTAATATGTCGCTGTCCTCTACCCCCTATGACCATTAACATGGAGCTGTCCTCTACCCCCTATGACCATTAACATGGAGCTGTCCTCTACCCCCTATGACCATTAATATGTCGCTGTCCTCTACCCCCTATGACCATTAATATGTCGCTGTCCTCTACCCCCTATGACCATTAACATGGAGCTGTCCTCTTCCCCCTATGACCATTAATATGGAGCTGTCCTCTTCCCCCTATGACCATTAACATGGAGCTGTCCTCTACCCCCTATGACCATTAATATGGCGCTGTCCTCGTCCCCCTATGACCATTAATATGGCGCTGTCCTCTACCCCCTATGACCATTAATATGGCGCTGTCCTCGTCCCCCTATGACCATTAATATGTCGCTGTCCTCTACCCCCTATGACCATTAACATGGAGCTGTCCTCTACCCCCTATGACCATTAACATGGAGCTGTCCTCGTCCCCCTATGACCATTAATATGTCGCTGTCCTCTACCCCCTATGACCATTAATATGTCGCTGTCCTCTACCCCCTATGACCATTAACATGGAGCTGTCCTCTACCCCCTATGACCATTAACATGGAGCTGTCCTCTACCCCCTATGACCATTAATATGGCGCTGTCCTTGTCCCCCTATGACCATTAATATGTCGCTGTCCTCTTCCCCCTATGGCCACTACGGCCTGTGGTCAGGTGCATTTCTTTGGCCAACAGTGCATTGTGGGGTGTGGCAGGTGAACAGCCCGCCGAACGCCCTTACCATTCGTGTGTTCGCTGAACAGAAGTTCCCTGCTGATAGCTGAATGTAAAAAGAATTGTCGGCATTGCCCGACAATTACATATTTTTTTTTATTAATGGCGTGGGGACCCCTCTCCCATCCATACCAAGCCCTTTGGGTCTGGTCTGGATTTTGAGGGGAACCCCCTTACCAAAATGTTTTTTCTTAAATGGCGTGGGGGGTCCCCCCCAAAATCCATACCTGACCCATGTCCAAGCATGCAGCCCGGTAGGTCAGGAGAGGGGGGGAACTAGCAAGAGCCCCTCCCGAACCATACCAGGGTACATGCCCTCAACATGGGGGTACTTTGGGGTGGGGGGCCCCCCAAAGCACCTTGTCCCCATGTTGACGGGGACAAGGGCCTCTTCCCCGCAACCGTGGCCTGTGGTTGTAGGAGTCTGCGTGTGGGGGTCTTATTGGAATCTGGAAGCCCCCCTATGTAAATGAGTATCCGGTACATGGTACTGCTACCCATTCACAAATATAAGTGTAGTATAACAAAGACAGGAGGCAGTCTTTGAAAAGTCCTTTAATAAAAATAAAAATTTTAGAAATGTCCCCCGAAGTAGATCCAACGTCAGTCATGGTGCCCGCCGCCACCGCCGCCGCTACCCGAAAAAAGGAAACAAAAACCCACTCCGCTCGCGATGCCGGCTCCCGCTGCCTGATAGCTGTGCCCCCTGATGACAGTTCTTAAATACTGTCATGACATCGCAAGGGGGCAGGATTCACCCCGCCCCCTTGTGACATCATCCTATACTGTGGTCAGGTGCATTGCTTTGACCAATCACAATGCACTGTCAGGAAGCAGTGCATTTTGGGGCGCGGTGGGCCAATAGCCCACCGAACGCCCGTATGGTACATGTGTTCGTCAAACACATGAACGGCCCATGTTTGAGTGGAACTTAGGTTTGACCTGAACATGTAGCCCATCACTATTGTGGGATACTCCAGCAACATTAGGAAGTAATTTGAGGGCACTAATCTTCCTCCAACAGAATCTGAGCGCAGTCCTTGCAACGGCTAATAATGGGCCAATGTCTTCCAGACACCTCTACTGTGAAGTCTTCAGACCGGATCCCCAGTCCCTCAGTCAGCTCCTGCAAACATCAGCAGAACAGGCCCCCCCAGCAAGCAGAGTTGGGACCTCGAAGAGTGGCAGAAAATCAGAGCTTGGACTGCCCAGAAGGTCAGGACCCTTCAGGCTGGGATCTCCTCCACCATGGCCAAGTCCCTTCTATTCTGGAGCCCAAGCTATTTATGCTCTCTCCCAACCACCATCTGGGCACCATCTCCCAGGGATTGGATGGGTTAGGAAATCACTGATGCCCTTTTTTGATCGGCAAGTACAAGTACCGATATTTTAGGACGTGTACTCGCTGAGGTGAGATTTGCGTCTCTACAAAATGTATGCAAAGAATAGCAAGCGATTTGAACAGCAACGCGATTCCTGTCCAAATCGCATGCTGTTTCCCCGCTGCTCCTGTGTGAACCCAGGATTGTCATCGCCCGAGTTCACACAGGAGGGGTGCCGGGAGGTTTCTCGCAGCGGAGAGTGGGCGAGAAGGGCGTGTGGGGACGTATATCTGGTGGCAGACGCCCCGTATTCTCAGCTGTAGGAGAGGAGAGAAAGCGGCAGGGATTTGAATCCCTGTGGCCTTCTCTCCTCACCCTGCAGGGATGACAGTACGGGCTAGACGGCTTCTGATTGGTCAGCACCGCCCATATGGCAGAAAAATATATTCGAAATATATTTGAAAAATATTATTTTCAAACTATTGACATATATATGAAATGCTACAATTTTGGCCATATTCAATATATTTCAAAATATATACTGTATAATGCAAAAAATTGGCCTGGTCAGGAAGGGGGGCAAATCCACAGGAGGGCGAGGGGTCAATTAAACAAGCTGAAGGTAGAAGCTGATTGGCTCCCATGCATGGAGTGTTCCAGTTTTAGTAAATCCCCCCCCTCTCCCTATATGTCTGTATAGTTAGTTCCTATGGTCTTTGGAGAAAGCCGAGGGTACTTTTGGAGACAAATAAAGAAATGGCACTATGCCCAGAAACCAGAAACAATAGTTATCAACAAGACAGCCTTGGGGGGGGGGGGGGGGGGCGCAACCATAAATCTTTCTTTTTTTAAATATAATCATGAAAATATGGCAATTAAATGTGATCATGTCACGTCAAACATGATCTGCGGGCAAATTCTATCCTAATAGCCCGGGATAAATACTCCCCAAAAATACATTGCGATTTTCCCTTTGAAATGTCAGCAAGTGTTGTGATAAAAAAAAAAAAGATTTTAAAGGCAACACATTCGGATCATCTGGACACAAGATGAGTCCAGGAACAATCATACGGGGATTTATTCACATCTGTTCGTGGAAAATTTGCACTAAAACCATCATTTCGGAATATTGCATTTTTTCCCATGACAAGGTGCTCTTGAAAAAATATTTTATTTGATTTTTTTTTTTTTATATTTTGCAGGTTTGGCGGTTCTAAAAATCCGTCTTCTCTCCCAATGACACAATGAATGTTGTGTTTTTTGTTTTTTTTTCTTTCCCCTCTGTTGACCCCGTGGAATCCAATCATCTTAACTGCTTAAACAGCGATGTGTTAAAACCATTGTATGTAGGAGGCGCATTATCATCTCAATCAGATCTTCATTGTAATTGTAAGCATAACAGCCTGGATTATGAAATTGCTACTTTGTATACAAGTGTTATGGAGAAAACAGACTCCATTCCGGCTGCTTAGCGTGGCCTACATTCGGTTTTTGTTTGGTTTGGGGGTTTTTTTGCAGTTACACAACGAGAAGAATAATGACTAATAAAACCCACTGAATATACAGAACATTGACTAATAGGTAAATAGGGTTCAATCGCTGTGACAGGAGTACATCCCATATATCAGGCATCACTAAATGGCGGAACACAGTCGGGATCTGGACCCGGTCACGGTCCTATCTAGGCCACAGCCTCAACAAATAGATGCCTAAGTCTCCTACTTCCTAAGTCCCCAGCTGTGAACCTATGGGCTGTTCCAGACCAGCCATATTTGTTCTGCGAGCTACAGTACCTCATGGTCCCCAGCCATGAAGCTATAGACTGTTCCAGTCTAGCCATATCTGTTCTGCGAGCTACTTCATGGTCCCCAACTATGAACCTATAAACTGTTCCAGTCTACCCATATGTTCTACGAGCTACAGTACTTCATGGTCCCCAGCCGTGAACCTATAGACTGTTCCAGACCAGCCATATTTGTTCTGCGAGCTACAGTACTTCATGGTCCCCAGCCGTGAACCTATAGACTGTTCCAGTCTAGCCATATTTGTTCTGCGAGCTACAGTACTTCATGGTCCCCAGCCATGAACCTATAGACTGTTCCAGTCTAGCCATATTTGTTCTGCGAGCTACAGTACATTATACTCCTGCACTGTATATGCTATCTATGTACATTATACTCCTGACCCATGCACTGTATATGCTATTTATGTACATTATACTCCTGACCCCTGCACTGTATATGCTATCTATGTACATTATACTCCTGACCCATGCACTATATATGCTATCTATGTACATTATACTCCTGCCCCATGCACTGTATATGCTCTCTATGTACATTATACTCCTGATTCCTGCACTGTATATGCTATCTATGTACATTATACTCCTGATTCCTGCACTGTATATGTTATCTATGTACATTATACTTCTGATTCCTGCACTGTATATGTTATCTATGTACATTATACTCCTGACCCATGCACTGTATATGCTATCTATGTACATTATATTCCTGACCCATGCACTGTATATGCTATCTATGTACATTATACTCCTGACTCCTGCACTGTATATGCTATCTATGTACATTATACTCCTGACCCATGCACTGTATATGCTATCTATGTACATTATACTCCTGCCCTATGTACTGTATATGCTCTCTATGTACATTATACTCCTGATTCCTGCACTGTATATGCTCTCTATGTACATTATACTCCTGCCCCATGCACTGTATATGCTATCTATGTACATTATACTCCTGACCCCTGCACTGTATATGCTCTCTATGTACATTATACTCCTGCCCCATGCACTGTATATGCTATCTATGTACATTATACTCCTGCCCCCTGCACTGTATATGCTATCTATGTACATTATACTCCTGACCCATGCACTGTATATGCTATTTATGTACATTATACTCCTGACCCCTGCACTGTATATGCTATCTATGTACATTATACTCCTGACCCATGCACTATATATGCTATCTATGTACATTATACTCCTGCCCCATGCACTGTATATGCTCTCTATGTACATTATACTCCTGATTCCTGCACTGTATATGCTATCTATGTACATTATACTCCTGATTCCTGCACTGTATATGTTATCTATGTACATTATACTTCTGATTCCTGCACTGTATATGTTATCTATGTACATTATACTCCTGACCCCTGCACTGTATATGCTATCTATGTACATTATACTCCTGACCCCTGCACTGTATATGCTCTCTATGTACATTATACTCCTGCCCCATGCACTGTATATGCTATCTATGTACATTATATTCCTGACCCATGCACTGTATATGCTATCTATGTACATTATACTCCTGACTCCTGCACTGTATATGCTATCTATGTACATTATACTCCTGACCCATGCACTGTATATGCTATCTATGTACATTATACTCCTGCCCTATGTACTGTATATGCTCTCTATGTACATTATACTCCTGATTCCTGCACTGTATATGCTCTCTATGTACATTATACTCCTGCCCCATGCACTGTATATGCTATCTATGTACATTATACTCCTGACCCCTGCACTGTATATGCTCTCTATGTACATTATACTCCTGCCCCATGCACTGTATATGCTATCTATGTACATTATACTCCTGCCCCCTGCACTGTATATGCTATCTATGTACATTATACTCCTGACCCCTGTACTGTATATGCTATCTATTTACATTATACTCCTGACCCATGCACTGTATATGCTATCTATGTACATTATACTCCTGACCCATGCACTCTATATGCTATCTATGTACATTATACTCCTGCCCCCTGCACTGTATATGCTATCTATGTACATTATACTCCTGACCCATGCACTGTATATGCTATCTATGTACATTATACTCCTGACCCATGCACTGTATATGCTATCTATGTACATTATACTCCTGACCCCTGCACTGTATATGTTATCTATGTACATTATACTCCTGACCCCTATGCACTGTATATGCTATTAATGTACATTATACTCCTGCTACATGCACTGTATATGCTCTCTATGTACATTATACTCCTGATTCCTGCACTGTATATGCTCTCTATGTACATTATACTCCTGATTCCTGCACTGTATATGCTCTCTATGTACATTATACTCCTGCCCCATGCACTGTATATGCTATCTATGTACATTATACTCCTGACTCCTGCACTGTATATGCTATCTATGTACATTATACTCCTGCCCCATGCACTGTATATGCTCTCTATGTACATTATACTCCTGACTCCTGCACTGTATATGCTCTCTATGTACATTATACTCCTGACCCCTGCACTGTATATGCTCTCTATGTACATTATACTCCTGACCCCTGCACTGTATATGCTATCTATGTACATTATACTCCTGACCCCTGCACTGTATATGCTATCTATGTACATTATACTCCTGCCCTATGTACTGTATATGCTATCTATGTACATTATACTCCTGCCCCCTGCACTGTATATGCTATCTATGTACATTATACTCCTGCCCCATGCACTGTATATGCTCTCTATGTACATTATACTCCTGACCCCTGCACTGTATATGCTATCTATGTACATTATACTCCTGCCCCATGCACTGTATATGCTCTCTATGTACATTATACTCCTGACCCCTGCACTGTATATGCTATCTATGTACATTATACTCCTGACCCCTGCACTGTATATGCTATCTATGTACATTATACTCCTGACTCCTGCACTGTATATGCTATCTATGTACATTATACTCCTGCCCTATGTACTGTATATGCTATCTATGTACATTATACTCCTGCCCCCTGCACTGTATATGCTATCTATGTACATTATACTCCTGACCCCTATGCACTGTATATGCTATCTATGTACATTATACTCCTGCTACATGCACTGTATATGCTCTCTATGTACATTATACTCCTGATTCCTGCACTGTATATGCTCTCTATGTACATTATACTCCTGATTCCTGCACTGTATATGCTCTCTATGTACATTATACTCCTGACTCCTGCACTGTATATGCTATCTATGTACATTATACTCCTGCACCCTGCACTGTATATGCTATCTATGTACATTATACTCCTGACTCCTGCACTGTATATGCTATCTATGTACATTATACTCCTGCCCCATGCACTGTATATGCTCTCTATGTACATTATACTCCTGACCCCTGCACTGTATATGCTATCTATGTACATTATACTCCTGACCCCTGCACTGTATATGCTATCTATGTACATTATACTCCTGATTCCTGCACTGTATATGCTCTCTATGTACATTATACTCCTGACTCCTGCACTGTATATGCTATCTATGTACATTATACTCCTGCCCTATGTACTGTATATGCTATCTATGTACATTATACTCCTGCCCCCTGCACTGTATATGCTATCTATGTACATTATACTCCTGCCCCATGCACTGTATATGCTCTCTATGTACATTATACTCCTGATTCCTGCACTGTATATGCTATCTATGTACATTATACTCCTGACCCCTGCACTGTATATGCTATCTATGTACATTATACTCCTGACTCCTGCACTGTATATGCTCTCTATGTACATTATACTCCTGACCCCTGCACTGTATATGCTCTCTATGTACATTATACTCCTGACCCCTGCACTGTATATGCTATCTATGTACATTATACTCCTGACTCCTGCACTGTATATGCTATCTATGTACATTATACTCCTGCCCTATGTACTGTATATGCTATCTATGTACATTATACTCCTGCCCCCTGCACTGTATATGCTATCTATGTACATTATACTCCTGCCCCATGCACTGTATATGCTCTCTATGTACATTATACTCCTGACCCCTGCACTGTATATGCTATCTATGTACATTATACTCCTGCCCCATGCACTGTATATGCTCTCTATGTACATTATACTCCTGACCCCTGCACTGTATATGCTATCTATGTACATTATACTCCTGACCCCTGCACTGTATATGCTATCTATGTACATTATACTCCTGACTCCTGCACTGTATTTGCTATCTATGTACATTATACTCCTGCCCTATGTACTGTATATGCTATCTATGTACATTATACTCCTGCCCCCTGCACTGTATATGCTATCTATGTACATTATACTCCTGACCCCTATGCACTGTATATGCTATCTATGTACATTATACTCCTGCTACATGCACTGTATATGCTCTCTATGTACATTATACTCCTGATTCCTGCACTGTATATGCTCTCTATGTACATTATACTCCTGATTCCTGCACTGTATATGCTCTCTATGTACATTATACTCCTGACTCCTGCACTGTATATGCTATCTATGTACATTATACTCCTGCACCCTGCACTGTATATGCTATCTATGTACATTATACTCCTGACTCCTGCACTGTATATGCTATCTATGTACATTATACTCCTGCCCCATGCACTGTATATGCTCTCTATGTACATTATACTCCTGACCCCTGCACTGTATATGCTATCTATGTACATTATACTCCTGACCCCTGCACTGTATATGCTATCTATGTACATTATACTCCTGATTCCTGCACTGTATATGCTCTCTATGTACATTATACTCCTGACTCCTGCACTGTATATGCTATCTATGTACATTATACTCCTGCCCTATGTACTGTATATGCTATCTATGTACATTATACTCCTGCCCCCTGCACTGTATATGCTATCTATGTACATTATACTCCTGCCCCATGCACTGTATATGCTCTCTATGTACATTATACTCCTGATTCCTGCACTGTATATGCTATCTTTGTACATTATACTCCTGACTCCTGCACTGTATATGCTATCTATGTACATTATACTCCTGCCCTATTTACTGTATATGCTCTCTATGTACATTATACTCCTGATTCCTGCACTGTATATGCTCTCTATGTACATTATACTCCTGCCCCATGCACTGTATATGCTATCTATGTACATTATACTCCTGACTCCTGCACTGTATATGCTATCTATGTACATTATACTCCTGCCCCATGCACTGTATATGCTCTCTATGTACATTATACTCCTGACTCCTGCACTGTATATACTCTCTATGTACATTATACTCCTGACCCCTGCACTGTATATGCTCTCTATGTACATTATACTCCTGACCCCTGCACTGTATATGCTATCTATGTACATTATACTCCTGACTCCTGCACTGTATATGCTATCTATGTACATTATACTCCTGCCCTATGTACTGTATATGCTATCTATGTACATTATACTCCTGCCCCCTGCACTGTATATGCTATCTATGTACATTATACTCCTGCCCCATGCACTGTATATGCTCTCTATGTACATTATACTCCTGACCCCTGCACTGTATATGCTATCTATGTACATTATACTCCTGCCCCATGCACTGTATATGCTCTCTATGTACATTATACTCCTGACCCCTGCACTGTATATGCTATCTATGTACATTATACTCCTGACCCCTGCACTGTATATGCTATCTATGTACATTATACTCCTGACTCCTGCACTGTATATGCTATCTATGTACATTATACTCCTGCCCCATGCACTGTATATGCTCTCTATGTACATTATACTCCTGACCCATGCACTGTATATGCTATCTATGTACATTATACTCCTGACCCATGCACTCTATATGCTATCTATGTACATTATACTCCTGCCCCCTGCACTGTATATGCTATCTATGTACATTATACTCCTGACCCCATGCACTGTATATGCTATCTATTTACATTATACTCCTGACCCATGCACTGTATATGCTATCTATGTACATTATACTCCTGACCCATGCACTGTATATGCTATCTATGTACATTATACTCCTGACCCATGCACTGTATATGCTATCTATGTACATTATACTCCTGACCCATGCACTGTATATGCTATCTATGTACATTATACTCCTGACCCCTGCACTGTATATGCTATCTATGTACATTATACTCCTGACCCATGCACTCTATATGCTATCTATGTACATTATACTCCTGCCCCCTGCACTGTATATGCTATCTATGTACATTATACTCCTGATTCCTGCACTGTAGTTGCTCTCTATGTACATTATACTCCTGATTCCTGCACTATATATGCTCTCTATGTACATTATACTCCTGCCCCATGCACTGTATATGCTATCTATGTACATTATACTCCTGACTCCTGCACTGTATATGCTATCTATGTACATTATACTCCTGCCCTATGTACTGTATATGCTATCTATGTACATTATACTCCTGACCCCTGCACTGTATATGTTATCTATGTACATTATACTCCTGACCCCTATGCACTGTATATGCTATTAATGTACATTATACTCCTGCTACATGCACTGTATATGCTCTCTATGTACATTATACTCCTGATTCCTGCACTGTAGTTGCTCTCTATGTACATTATACTCCTGATTCCTGCACTATATATGCTCTCTATGTACATTATACTCCTGCCCCATGCACTGTATATGCTATCTATGTACATTATACTCCTGACTCCTGCACTGTATATGCTATCTATGTACATTATACTCCTGCCCTATGTACTGTATATGCTATCTATGTACATTATACTCCTGCCCCCTGCACTGTATATGCTATCTATGTACATTATACTCCTGCCCCATGCACTGTATATGCTCTCTATGTACATTATACTCCTGACCCCTGCACTGTATATGCTATCTATGTACATTATACTCCTGCCCCATGCACTGTATATGCTCTCTATGTACATTATACTCCTGACCCCTGCACTGTATATGCTCTCTATGTACATTATACTCCTGACTCCTGCACTGTATATGCTCTCTATGTACATTATACTCCTGACCCCTGCACTGTATATGCTATCTATGTACATTATACTCCTGACTCCTGCACTGTATATGCTATCTATGTACATTATACTCCTGACCCCTGCACTGTATATGCTATCTATGTACATTATACTCCTGACTCCTGCACTGTATATGCTCTCTATGTACATTATACTCCTGACCCCTGCACTGTATATGCTCTCTATGTACATTATACTCCTGACTCCTGCACTGTATATGCTCTCTATGTACATTATACTCCTGACTCCTGCACTGTATATGCTCTCTATGTACATTATACTCCTGACTCCTGCACTGTATATGCTCTCTATGTACATTATACTCCTGACTCCTGCACTGTATATGCTCTCTATGTACATTATACTCCTGACTCCTGCACTGTATATGCTATCTATGTACATTATACTCCTGACCCCTGCACTGTATATGCTCTCTATGTACATTATACTCCTGACTCCTGCACTGTATATGCTCTCTATGTACATTATACTCCTGACCCCTGCACTGTATATGCTCTCTATGTACATTATACTCCTGACTCATGTCATTAAACTAGTGTTGCTGTAATATAAATATATACATATAAATCTGCCACAAAAATATATATAACTGACCAATAAATACAATTCAGCAAATCATAAATATAAAAATGAAAAACAAGTCACATGCAAGTGAAAAAAAGTGCTCAATGATGAATGAGACAGCAATCCTGAATGAATAAAATGCAGAGCACAATTATTTCCTGTATACACGGCTCCAAAAACTGAAAGGAAGACCCTGACAACCCATCAGACCTCAATGGGGAGGAATCTCCTGCTGGATCTCTATACTGACATGGATGGGGGATGGGTGAGGACTGAATTCAAAGACACCCCGAAAATCAAAGTGAAGAAATGATGCAGCAGGCGAGTCCATTGTACTGAAATGTCATTGCAGCAACTCAGAATGGTCCTCAGTGGCCTGTGTGGCCCCCACATGCTTGTATGCATGCCTGACAATATCGGGGGAGGGTCCTAATGAGACCACGGATGGTGTCCTGGGGGATTTTCTCCCAGATCTGGACCAGGGCATCACTGAGCTCCTGGACAGTCTGAGGTGAAACCTGGCGGCGTCGGATGGACCGAAACATGACATCCCAGAGGGCTTCTATTGGATTTAGGTCAGGTGAGTGTGGGGGCCATTCAATGGTATCAATTCCTTCATCCTCCAGGAACTGCCTGCATACTCTCCCCACATGACCAGGAGGAACCCAGGACCCACTGCACCAGGAGGAACCCAGGACCCACTGCACCAGGAGGAACCCAGTACCCACTGCACCAGGAGGAACCCAGGACCCACTGCACCAGGAGGAACCCAGGACCCACTGCACCAGGAGGAACCCAGGACCCACTGCACCAGGAGGAACCCAGTACCCACTGCACCAGGAGGAACCCAGGACCCACTGCACCAGGAGGAACCCAGGACCCACTGCACCAGGAGGAACCCAGGACCCACTGCACCAAGAGGAACCCAGGACCCACTGCACCTGGAGGAACCCAGGACCCACCGCACCAGGAGGAACCGAGGACCCACCGCACCAAGAGGAACCCAGGACCCACCACATCAGGATTTACCCAGGACCCACCGCACTAGGAGGAACCCAGGACCCACGACACCAGGAGGAACCCAGGACCCACTGCACCAAGAAGAACCCAGGACCAACTGCACCAGGAGGAACCCAGGACCCACTGCACCAGGAGGAACCGAGGTCCCACCGCACCAGGAGGAACCCAGGACCCACCGCACTAGAAGGAACCCAGGACCCACTACACCAGGAGGAACCCAGGACCCACTGCACCAGGAGGAACCCAGAACCCACTGCACCAGCGTAGGGTCTGACAATGGGTCCAAGGATTTCATCCCGATACCTAATGGCAGTCAGGGTGCCATTGTCTAGCCTGTAGAGGTCTGTGTGTCCCTCCATGGATATGCCTCCCCAGACCATCACTGACCCACCACCATATCGGTCATGCTGAACCATGTTACAGGCAGCAGAACGTTCTCCACGGCTTCTCCAGACCCTTTCATGTCTGTCACATGTGCTCAGGGTGAACCTGCTCTCATCTGTGAAAAGCACAGGGCCCCAGTGGTGGACCTGCCAATTCTGGTGTTCAATGGCAAATGCCAATCCAGCTCTATGGTGCCGGGCAGTGAGCACAGGGCCCACTAGAGGACGTCGGGCCCTCAGGCCACCCTCATGAAGTCTGTTTCTGATTGTTTGGTCAGAGACATTCCCACCAGTGGCCTGCTGGAGGTCATTTTCTAGGGCTCTGGCAGGGCTCATCCTGTTCCTCCTTGCACAAAGGAGCAGAAATCGGTCCTGCTGATGGGTTAAGGACCTTCTACAGCCCTGTCCAGCTCTCCTAGAGTAACTGTCTGTCTCCTGGAATCTCCTCCATGCTCTTGAGACTGTGCTGGGAGACACAGCAAACCTTCTGGCAATGGTACGTATTGATGTGCCATCCTGGAGGAGTTGGACTGCCTGTGCAACCTCTGTAGGGTCCAGGTATGGCCTCATGCTACCAGTAGTGACACTGACCCGAGCCAAGTGCAAAACTAGTGATAGACAGTCAGAAAAGATGAGTAGGGAAAACAATGTCAGTGGCCTCCACCTGTAAAACCATTCCTGTTTTGGGGGTCGTCTCATTGTTGCCTATCTGTTGCACCTGTTGTTAATTTAATTAACACCAAAGCAGCTGAAACTGATTACCACCCCCCTCTGTGACTTACCTGACCAGATCAACATCCCAGGAGTTTCATGGGCTTGATGCTAGACTCGGATTAAAAAGTCTTCCTTTCATTTTTTGTAGAGCAGAGAATAACAGTCCCAAAGTGAATATTCCGAGATCCTGCTTTTAACTTCCATTGACACCAACGTGAATACAAGATGGATACTTACCAGATTTACTGACCCCGTAATCAGAGAGGTGAGCTTGAGCTTTGTTACATAAACCCAGATAGATAGATAGATAGATAGATAGATAGATAGATAGATAGATAGATAGATAGATAGATAATAGATAGATAGATAGATAGATAGATAATAGATAGATAGATAATAGATAGATAGATAGATAGATAGATAGATAGATAGATAGATAGATAGATAGATAGATAATAGATAGATAGATAGATAGATAGATAGATAGATAGATAGATAATAAATAGATAGATAGATAGATAGATAGATAGATAGATAGATAATAGACAGATAGATAGATAGATAGATAGATAGATAATAGATAGATAGATAGATAGATAGATAGATAGATAGATAGATAATAGATAGATAGATAGATAGATAATAGATAGATAGATAGATAGATAGATAGATAATAGATAGATAGATAGATAGATAATAGATAGATAGATAGATAGATAGATAGATAGATAGATAGATAATAGATAGATAATAGATAGATAGATAGATAGATAGATAGATAGATAGATAGATAGATAATAGATAGATAGATAATAGATAGATAGATAGATAGATAGATAATAGATAGATAGATAGATAGATAGATAGATAGATAATAGATAATAGATAGATAGATAATAGATAGATAGATAATAGATAGATAGATAGATAGATAGATAGATAATAGATAGATAGATAGATAGATAGATAGATAGATAGATAGATAGATAGATAGATAATAGATAATAGATAGATAGATAATAGATAGATAATAGATAGATAGATAATAGATAGATAGATAGATAGATAGATAGATAGATAGATAGATAGATAATAGATAGATAATAGATAATAGATAGATAGATAGATAGATAGATAATAGATAGATAGATAGATAGATAGATAGATAGATAGATAATAGATAGATAGATAGATAGATAGATAGATAATAGATAGATAGATAGATAGATAGATAGATAGATAATAGATAGATAATAGATAGATAGATAATAGATAGATAGATAGATAGATAGATAGATAGATAGATAATAGATAGATAGATAGATAGATAGATAGATAGATAATAGATAGATAGATAGATAATAGATAGATAGATAGATAGATAGATAATAGATAGATAGATAGATAGATAGATAGATAGATAGATAGATAGATAGATAGATAATAGATAGATAATAGATAGATAGATAGATAGATAGATAGATAGATAGATAGATAATAGATAGATAGATAGATAGATAGATAGATAATAGATAGATAGATAGATAGATAGATAGATAGATAGATAGATAATAGATAGATAGATAGATAGATAGATAATAGATAGATAGATAGATAGATAGATAGATAGATAGATAGATAGATAATAGATAATAGATAGATAGATAATAGATAGATAGATAATAGATAGATAGATAGATAGATAGATAGATAATAGATAGATAGATAGATAGATAGATAGATAGATAGATAATAGATAATAGATAGATAGATAATAGATAGATAGATAGATAGATAGATAGATAGATAGATAGATAGATAGATAATAGATAGATAATAGATAATAGATAGATAGATAGATAGATAGATAATAGATAGATAGATAGATAATAGATAGATAGATAGATAGATAGATAGATAGATAGATAGATAATAGATAGATAGATAGATAGATAGATAGATAGATAGATAGATAATAGATAGATAGATAGATAGATAATAGATAGATAGATAGATAGATAGATAGATAATAGATAGATAGATAGATAGATAATAGATAGATAGATAGATAGATAGATAGATAGATAGATAGATAGATAGATAATAGATAGATAATAGATAGATAGATAGATAGATAGATAGATAGATAGATAGATAATAGATAGATAGATAATAGATAGATAGATAGATAGATAGATAATAGATAGATAGATAGATAGATAGATAGATAGATAGATAATAGATAATAGATAGATAGATAATAGATAGATAGATAATAGATAGATAGATAGATAGATAGATAATAGATAGATAGATAGATAGATAGATAGATAGATAGATAGATAGATAGATAGATAGATAATAGATAATAGATAGATAGATAATAGATAGATAATAGATAGATAGATAATAGATAGATAGATAGATAGATAGATAGATAGATAGATAGATAGATAGATAATAGATAGATAATAGATAATAGATAGATAGATAGATAGATAGATAATAGATAGATAGATAGATAGATAGATAGATAGATAATAGATAGATAGATAGATAGATAGATAGATAATAGATAGATAGATAGATAGATAGATAGATAATAGATAGATAATAGATAGATAGATAATAGATAGATAGATAGATAGATAGATAGATAGATAGATAGATAGATAATAGATAGATAGATAGATAGATAGATAGATAGATAGATAATAGATAGATAGATAGATAATAGATAGATAGATAGATAGATAGATAATAGATAGATAGATAGATAGATAGATAGATAGATAGATAGATAGATAGATAGATAGATAATAGATAGATAATAGATAGATAGATAGATAGATAGATAGATAGATAGATAATAGATAGATAGATAGATAGATAGATAGATAATAGATAGATAGATAGATAGATAGATAGATAGATAGATAATAGATAGATAGATAGATAGATAGATAATAGATAGATAGATAGATAGATAGATAGATAGATAGATAGATAGATAGATAATAGATAATAGATAGATAGATAATAGATAGATAGATAATAGATAGATAGATAGATAGATAGATAGATAATAGATAGATAGATAGATAGATAGATAGATAGATAGATAGATAATAGATAATAGATAGATAGATAATAGATAGATAGATAGATAGATAGATAGATAGATAGATAGATAGATAGATAGATAATAGATAGATAATAGATAATAGATAGATAGATAGATAGATAGATAATAGATAGATAGATAGATAATAGATAGATAGATAGATAGATAGATAGATAGATAGATAGATAGATAGATAATAGATAGATAGATAGATAGATAGATAGATAATAGATAGATAATAGATAGATAGATAATAGATAGATAGATAGATAGATAGATAGATAGATAATAGATAGATAGATAGATAGATAGATAGATAGATAGATAATAGATAGATAGATAGATAATAGATAGATAGATAGATAGATAGATAATAGATAGATAGATAGATAGATAGATAGATAGATAGATAGATAGATAATAGATAGATAATAGATAGATAGATAGATAGATAGATAGATAGATAGATAGATAATAGATAGATAGATAGATAGATAGATAATAGATAGATAGATAGATAGATAGATAGATAGATAGATAGATAATAGATAGATAGATAGATAGATAATAGATAGATAGATAGATAGATAGATAGATAGATAGATAATAGATAGATAGATAGATAGATAGATAGATAATAGATAGATAGATAGATAGATAGATAGATAGATAATAGATAGATAGATAATAGATAGATAGATAGATAGATAGATAGATAGATAGATAGATAGATAGATAATAGATAGATAGATAGATAGATAGATAGATAGATAGATAATAGATAGATAATAGATAGATAGATAGATAGATAGATAGATAGATAGATAATAGATAGATAGATAGATAGATAGATAATAGATAGATAGATAGATAGATAGATAGATAATAGATAATAGATAGATAGATAGATAATAGATAATAGATAGATAGATAGATAATAGATAGATAATAGATAATAGGGTGCCATTGTCTAGCCTGTAGAGGTCTGTGTGTCCCTCCATGGATATGCCTCCCCAGACCATCACTGACCCA